>NW_025335761.1:27731680-27738099 GCF_004798865.1 Varanus komodoensis | reverse complement strand
GAGCAGTCAGGGTTGATCTCCTCTAGGACTGACTGGTTTGATCACCTTGCGGTCCAAGGGACTCGCAGGAGTCTCCTCCAGCACCACAATTCAAAGGCCTCAATCCTTCGGCGCTCAGCCTTCCTTATGGTCCAGCTTTCACAGCTTTCACATTGCAACTGGGAAAACCATAGCCTTGACTATACGCACTTTTGTTGGCAGGGTGATGTCTCTTTGCTATTTACATTTACATTTGCTGTTTGGCCTAAATAATGAAGAGTGCTCTAGCACTTTAAAGATTGAGCTGCAATCCTAAACTTCCTTACAAGGCCATCAGTGAGGCTTACTTGTGAATAAGTAGACATAGGATTGCAGTGTAAAGGCTTCATTAGAGCAAAGATTTCTTGTACCTGGTTAGAGATTTTCTGTGGGAAGCTTGTGTCTTAATATATGTGCTGGCTTGTTATAGTGACACTATAATTTTGGAGGATAGGAATTTTTAAAAAGAGGAACAGTCACCATACATGTCTGTCTGTTCCAACCATGTGTATTTGACAGCTAGGAAGCATCAGAAAGACATGATTGTAGAGTTTTTGATGGTAAAAGAGAAGTTACCTCACATTGCATTATAAGTAGATGTTTTAAACCAAAAAGCTATATATTTTCATTTTCAAAATGTATTTTATATTCCTAAGTATTTTCAAAATATTTGGAGAGAATTATTCAGATTCCTCACCTTCGCATTTGTTCATATACTGACTGTCATCTCCTCAGAACTCATGGCAAGTTACCATGATCTGTTTTTTTAACTCCAACTCTATACTATGCACCTGAGCTGCTGGTACGTCCTATTGATTCAGTAAAACTTAGCATACTTCTGGATACACAGGTATACTATTGTGTTCTCAATTTACTTACCCGGTTACTTTTTAAAGTGACTAACAGTGTGAAAGGAGTTGTGGAGAACTCCAGGTGAGCAACCTTCTTTCATATCACATGCAGCAGCTCAAACAAAGGCTGCTACCTGTGATGCAGAAGAGGGGCCCTGCTTGGGCAGGTCTTGATTCCTGGCAAGCACGCTGGGCCAGGAACTCATGACTGCATCAAGGCAGACTGGAGTCCAGGGAGCCAAGCCTAGGGAATCTGAGAGATGCCCACTCCCAAAAGGGAGTCCTCAAATATCCCTTTTCTAGGTCAGGGAAAGGAGGAGACCAGGTCAACCAAGATATCCCGGCAACATTTTGGCCTCCTTTCTTCCTCATCCAAATTGCCTCATCTACAGCATGGAAACTGGTCAGCCAACTGACTTTCAGGGTGGTAGGGGTGGGGAAGTGGAGATCTCCTCCATGATCTTCCTGTTCTGTTGAGGATACCAGTAATTCTAAAAGTTCAGAAGCTCACAGGCAACCCTATCCATGCTTAAATAAGGGAGGATATTATTTAAATTCCCAGCATTACTAGCTGGGGAATGCTGGGAGCTGCAGGACTTTGCTTCTGCCCTACACCTCCTGGCATTCTAGCTAATACATAGGATTATACTCTAACAGTATAATACTAACATAGTTGTCATGGTGGTAAGATTCCACGGTGGAGAAAACTACTTCCTTCAGTCTTTAATTTATTATTTCTTCACAATATTTAGATAGGACACCACATCTACACAGATTTCAGAGAGCTGAACATTGAAAGACAAAGAAGATAAGATGAACAAACCAGAATATCAATAAAAACAGAATATCAACAAAAATAGTGGCTGATCAACCAAAGAAGACTTTCCAAAATAAATATATTTTCAGGAAGCACTGGTAGAAACTCACAATTAATGCCTTCCTGACCTTCAGAGGCAGAGTGTCCCAGAGAAATGGCATGGCCACACTAAATGCTCTTCCCCGGATGGAATCTAACAATTTTAGTTTAAAACTCTTTCTGGCAATATCTATGCCTCAGGGGAGGCATTTTAGAATGGGGGTAACTTGTACAAAGGCCAAGAAACCAGCAAACTATTGGTGAGTGGGACGGGGATGAGATCAGGGGACAGAGACATTTGGGTAATGGCAGAGGGCTCGAGTGGGCTCTATGATGCTAAACCCCTGAAGTAATGGTGGCAGAACAGTCCAGAACATTCCACCAGCCTCCTGGGGCTACTTATAGAGCAGCACTACTGCAAATCCGGCATCCTGTAATAGGCTAGCTGATGTACTCTAGGACTGCAGCCTGATGGTTCTTTTTTTAAAGAGGTCATTCATCTGCTTTATCTGCTTCTGGTTTTGTCACAGAATTGATATTCAAGCATTAAATGAAGACTATTTCTGATTTTGTACTATATACGCTCTAGGTGGCACTGTGTTATAGAAGAATAATGATTACAGAAGTAGGAAACTACGTTTTCATTCACTTTCACAAATAGTATTCCATTTTTCCCGCTCTAATAACCTTGCAAAAGTGTTATTAAAAATAGACGTGAAACAGGATGGTCAAGATTTCATCTAAAGAAGTCATAAACAACCACAAAGTATGACTTCATTAATTATAATAATAAATGATGAATTTGTAATTCACAACAATTTATATGGAATAATGAGCACAAAATAATGCCTCATGTAAAATGCTCTAACAATAAAAAGATTTTGAACTCTCCAATCAGTATAACGTCTATCCAAAAAATCTGCTACCCAAATGCTTCAGATGTTAAATATTTGCATGTATTTTTCCTCCAAACCATCAGCTGTTGTTCATTTACGCATCAATGAAAGATAGCATGACTTACTGGATCATATCCAACTAATTGCAAAATACTTTCTAGGCCAGGTTTTTTTTTAAGTATTATTAAATCACCCACTCCTTTTTCAATAGTTGGCCTACCATTATTGTTCTGGTTCAAACCAAACCAAGCAATTCCTGTTTGAGGAGATATTTTCCTTTTTATCTGGGAAGCCAAAATCTACAGCTGTTGAATATTTTTTTTACTAGTTTTAAAGCAGTCTTCACCCCACCGCAACCCACACCCACATAGTAATTGTGCTTAAATAATTTATTTTTCCCTTTTCTGTTAGAAATAGTTTCTTGTGATGGCAGAAGGACACAACATCGGTGGTTCCAGGAAATGGTTATCCATAATTATTTGTTTGGCACTTTATAAGGCTTGAACTTTGCTGTGTCCAATACAGATTTAAGGCAGGCAGAGAGTTAGTTACCTCTCATTCAAGCAGGCAGATTTAAAGTCCAATTTAGCTGTGTTCAGAAGTTCAGTTTTCTTATCAATGTAATACTTGTGGGTATTGATCAATTGATTGCTGGGGAAAAGTTCTTAGTATTGTTACACTATTTCAAGCAAGAACATGCAAAGCTTTCTGTCCCTTAGTACCAAAGACTACTCAGCTATTCAGCCAGCACTGAAGACCTGAGAAGCCCAGTATTGTCCTGGAGACTGTCTTACAGATTCTTTGGACAATGGCCTTTATATGTTTTCTGTGTTGGGTCCGCCCTTACTACTGGCTTGCTAAGTGCCTTACTCTCTTCAGGAGGACCCATTCCATAGTTCTTCTCCAGTTACAGTTCTTCTTTCAGATTCCCTTTAACCTGGACTTTTGCCCAGTTGCTCTTCAAAATCCCAGTTGCCAGTCTGTCTACTCCCATGTCATGTTTGACTCGCTTCTTTTAGAAATGTGTGTGGACTGTAATTACAGCTTGCCTTCCTCATTGATGGGTGTGGTCTTCCCTCTGAATCAACTAGAATTGCTTCACATATGTTGTACTGCTGGCCTAGCAAGTTCATCCTACTGTGTGATTTGCGTTTTCAGGAATAAAGAAGGTTATTCAGGTTACCTTGATGCTTGTGAAGCCATCTCATCAACTGAATCCTGTCTACGAAACCTACAGTACTAAACTAGGAAATGCCACAATTGCTGCTTAGCCATGGGTACCACCTTACCACGGGAACTGCTTCTGACCCCACTACCTGACCCATAAGACTACTTTGAGCCTATACTACAGGGGCTGACTCAGTGTAGTTGCTTCATTTGTTTGTGTGTTTAAATTTGTTCTATATTATCTTATTATTTTCAAATAAAAACTCAAAGTGGTGCACAAAAGAATTAAAAACATTAAAACTAGGCAACAGCAGTTAATTTAAAATACAATAAATAATATATATATAAAGAAACAGTTGGAAAACTGGGTAAATAAAAAGCATTTGGCCTGACACCAAAATGAATTAAGAATTAGTGCCATGCAAACCCCTCTGGAGAGCATATTCCACAGTCAGGGACCTCCTGCTGAGAAGGCCCTTCACCTAGTAACAGCTCTCCTCACCATTTTCAAGGAGGGCTCTCTCAGGATTTCAGACCTGCAAAGAATGAATGTCCAGATCCAAAGGAAGTGTACAATCAAGTACTCAACATTTTATTAACAGTGAACAGGTACACTGAACAACAACAGCGCTGAAGGGTAGCCAGTTTAAGACCAACTATGAAGGAACTCCCCTTCATGGATCACTGCTTTTTCGTGCTTTTACTTAACTCAATAAAGCTATGAGCTATACCATGCAGGGCCATCCAAGATGGACAGGTCATAGCAGAGAACTCTGACAAAACGTGATCCACTGGAGAAGGAAATGGCAACCCACTCCAGTATCCTTGCCATGAAAACCCCATGGACAGTACCAAAAGGCAAAATGATATGACGCCAGAAGATGAGCCCCTCAGGTCAGAAGGTGTCCAATATGCTACTGGGGAAGAGCAGAGGGCTAGTAGTAGTAGTGCCAGAAAGAATGAAGCGACTGACCCAGCCAAAAGGACACTCAGTTGCAGATCTATCTGGAGGTGAAAGGAGAATCTGATGCTGTAAAGATCTATACTCCATAGGACCTGGAATGTAAGATCCATGAATCAAGGCAAGCTGGAAGTTGTCAAACAAGAGATGACAAGACTGAACATCATCTTAGGAATCAGTGAACTAAAATGGACAGGAAAGGGTGAATTTAATTTAGATGACCATCAGGCATACTACTGCGGGCAAGAATCCTGCAGAAGAAATGGAGTAGCCTTCATAATCAATAAAAAAGTAGGAAAAGCAGTACTGGGATACAATCTCCAAAATGACAGAATGATCTCAGTTCGAATCCAAGGCAAACCATTCAACATCACAGTAGTCCAAGTCTATGCCCCAACCACTGGTGCTGAAGAGGCTGAAGTTGACCATTTCTAGGAAGGCCTACAACACTTTCTAGAATTAACACCAAAAAATGATGTCCTTATCATCATGGAGGATTGGAATGCTAAAGTAGGAAGCCAGTAGGATAACTGTGGGATTATCCAGTAGGATAACTGGAATAACAGACAAGTTTGGCCTTGGAGTACAAAATGAAGCAGGACACAGGCTGGTAGAATTTTGTCAAGAGATTATGATGGTCATAGCAAACACTCTTTTCCAACAACCCAAGAGACGACTCTACACATGGACATCACCAGATGGTCAACACAGAAATCAGATTGACTATGTGCTCTGCAGCCAAAGATGGAGAAGCTCTATACAGTCAGTAAAAACTAGACCAGGAGCTGACTGTGGCTCAGATCATGAGCTTCTCGTTGCAAAATTTAGGCTTAAATGAAGAAAGTAGGGAAAAGCACCAGGCCACTCAGGTATGACCTAAATCATATCCCTAATGAATATATGGTAGAGGTGACAAATAGATTAGATCTGACAGACAGAGTGCCTGAAGAACTATGGACAGAGGTTTGCAACCCTGTACAAGAGGTAGCAACTAAAACCATCCAAAAGAAAAAGAAATGCAAGAAAGCAAAATGGCTGTCTGAGGAAGTTTTACAAATAGCTGAGGAAAGAAGGGAAGGGAAAGGCAAGGGAAAAAAGGAAAGATACACCCAATTGAATGCAGAATTCCAGAGAATAGCTAGAAGAGATAAGAATGCCTTCTTAAATGAACAGTGCAAAGAAATAGAAGAAAACAATAGAACAGGGAGGACCAGAGATCTCTTCAAGAAAATTGGAGATATGAAGGGAACAAAGATGCAAAGTTTCATGCAAAGATAGGCATGATAAAGGACCAAAATGGCAGGGACCTAACAGAGGCAGAAGAGATTAAGGTGGCAAGATTACACAGAAGAATTATACAAGAAAGATCTTAACGTCTCTGATAACCACGATGGGGTGGTCACTGACCTCAAGCCAGACATCCTGGAATGTGAAGTCAAATGGGCCTTAGGAAGTCTGAGCAACAACAAAGCTAGTGGAGGTGACAGTATTCCAGCTGAGCTATTCAAAATCTTAAAAGACGATGCAGTAAAAGTGCTACACTCAATATGCCAGCAAATTTGGAAAACTCAGCAGTGGCCACAGGATTGGAAAAGGTCAGTTTACATTCCAATCCTAAAGAAGGGCAATGCCAAAGAATGTTCAAACTACCACACCATTGCACTCATTTC
>NW_025335761.1:27716067-27731580 GCF_004798865.1 Varanus komodoensis | reverse complement strand
GATATGCCAGCAAATTTGGAAAACTCAGCAGTGGCCACAGGATTGGAAAAGGTCAGTTTACATTCCAATCCTAAAGAAGGGCAATGCCAAAGAATGTTCAAACTACCACACCATTGCACTCATTTCACACGCTAGCAAAGTTATGCTCAAAATCCTACAAGCTAGACTCCAGCAGTATGTGGACTGAGAACTACCAGAAGTACAGGCAGGATTTTGAAGAGGGAGAGGAACTAGAGATCTCATTGCCAACATCAGATATGCAGATGAAACCACTCTAATAGCAGAAAGTGAAGAGGAATTAAACAGCCTCTTAATGCAGGTGAAGGAGGAGAGTGCAAAAGTTGGCTTGAAACTCAACATTAGGAAAACTAAGGTCATGGCATCTGGTCCTATCACTTCCTGGCAAATAGATGGGGAAGAAATGGAGGTAGTGACAGATTTTATTTTCCTGGGCTCCAAGATCACTGCAGACGGGGACTGCAGCCAAGAAATGAAAAGATGCTTTTCCTTGCTTTAGGCAGCATACTAAAAAGCAGAGACATCACCCTGCTGACGAAAGTACATATAGTCAAGGCTGTGGTTTTCCCGGTTGCAATGTATGGCTGTGAAAGTTGGACCATAAGGAAGGCTGAGTGTTGAAGAACTGAGGCCTTTGAACTGTGGTGCTGGAGAAGACTCCTGCGAGTCCCTTGGACTGCAAAGAGATCACGCCAGTCAATCTTAAAGGGAATCAATCCTGACTACTCTTTAGAAGGCCAGATATTGAAGATGAAACTCAAATACTTTGGCCACCTAATGAGAAGGAAGGACTCACTGCAGAAGAGCCTAATGCTGGGAACAACAGATGGCAAAAGAAGAAGGGGACGGCAGAGGATGAGGTGGGTAGATGGAGTCACTGCAGCAGTTGGCGTGAGCTTAAGTGGACTCCAGGGGATGGTGGAGAACCGGAAGGCCTGGACGAATGTTGTCCATGGGGTGGCAATGGGTCGGACATGACTTCATGACTAACAACAACAAATGAACAAACTGAGCATACAAGGTGTGTCCAGAAAGTAATGAGTGATTTTTAAAATTCTTTTATTTAAAATTTTTGTAATTGAACATTGTCTCCTTCAAAGTATGCACCTTGTGAGTGTACACAATGCTCCCGACAATTTTTCCGTTCTTCGTAGCATCCCTGGAAGTCTTTAAGTGGGATGGCATTCAAAGCCTGCATAATGGCTCTTTGGACATTATCCACACTACCAGAATGGTGTCCTTTCAAACAATTCTTCAACTTTGGGAAGATGAAAAAGTCTCAAGGAATCAAGTCAGGGCTGTAGGGTGGATGGGAAAGCACTATGATGTGTTTTTCAGCCAAAAACTCTCTGACAGCCAAAGCACTGTGACTCGGCATGTTGTCGTGATGAAGGATCCAAGTTGAGCCGATCTCAGCTTATGCCATTGATACACTTGTGCAGATGGAAGCACAGCTTCTCCATAAGCTTTCCAAAGTATTCTGATGCACTTTTACCCAATTTCACACAATTTTATTACATACTGCTATTCCAAACTTGCTTGCATTTTTCTTAATAATTCTTTCTTTGTCACAAAAAGAATATCTCAACTCTGACAAGACTGGAATGCAACTGATCAATGTTCTAACATGCACCTGGCACCCCATCCCAAGTGATCTTGGCCAGCTCCTCCCTTCACAGAGCTCTTTTTGAGTGTAGGGACTTCATTCTCATTACTTTCTGGACACACCTCATATATAGAGTGTTTTATAGAGTTAGTGTCACATATGCATTGCAGGGAGGGGAATGAAACTTTGAATGGATGATATACAAGAACAATATGGAAGCACACAAGGGCAATACAGAAACATTGCGAAATGATCAGGAAAACATAACACATTGGGTGCTTGAGCAACAGAGTAAAAAAAATAAAACAATCAAAATATACAGAATTTAACAGGGGGTTTTTTACAGTCTGTGGTAGAAAATTCCATAAAGACAAAGAGTAAACAGGTTTAGTATTGAGATAGCAGGTGAAGAGGCAGTTGGCGGCTATTTCCTAAGCTCCAACAAGCAGCTTTTGCAACAGTATCCATTGCTGGAAGGTGCTAACAAGGTGTGCAGGCCTCATACAAGGCAATTAGTAAGTTGATACTTTTGGGGGGGGGGTTGGGGGTTTTTTTTAGATTTGATCTGGTTAACTTCCCCCTGCTTGCAGCCCTGTATATTTGAGGCTCTATCTTCATTCCCATAGATGGGGTCTGGCTGGAAAATTCCTGGAAATTTGGGGGTGTAGGAAGGGATGTGAAGATGTCTTTAATTCAAATGATAAAAATATAATTTTAATTAGAATGACCCCAACAGCTTTCATAGAAGGACTTCTGCCAATGATCTTAAGTTTCAGGCAGGAGTATATGGAAGATGTTCTGTCAGATATCCAGGCTGCAAACCATTTAGGGCTTTATTTGTCATTGTCAACACCTCAAAACTTTATGCCTTAGTTTATGTGTATTTAAGATACTAATGCTGGAAAGCATTTATTGGTAACAAAAACAGTATGGTAGGAAGAGTTAGAATTATAGTAAATATAAGCATTTGCCATTAGAAGTGAATAGAAACCAGTTAATCAGCACTCACACTGTAGAATGTGGCATTGTATTTCAAGCCATGGAAAAGCAGCTTGAATTCCACATGGGACTGAACCCACTTGCTTCCTCATTTCATAGGTGCATGATCACAATGCAACAGTGGGAGGCCGTTTGGGATCTTTTGGGGGATAGAAATAATTGTGGAGATGCTGCAACAGACTAGCAGCTGCCATTTTCATTTTCCCGTAACGGTTTTGAGAGTTATATATAAGCAAAGGAAGGGTGTGAATTACAATTCTTATACTTTTCTGTGGCAGCCACCATTATCTCCTAGAGCTCCTGCAAGTGGTCATTAGGAGAAACAAAAATGGCAGTTGATAGCCCAAGAGCTTCAAGGGTCTCAGATACTCTTCTCATGATCTGGTTAAGGTTAATCAACTTTTAAGTGGAAGCGGGATGGTGTAACCTGGTTTCCTGATTCTATAACTTAACATTGCAATGGGGGAAGTAGTTTCTTTGGTTCAAATGTTCCGCTCTGAGAGCTTTTGGCCCAGTCCTAAATCTACAGGGCCCTTATATTTGGCCAGTTTCAAGGTATATGGCCAGTATATTTCAAGTATATGGCCAGTATATTTGTCAGGGGTACTTCGCCTACCCCCCCAGTCACTCCCCTGAGCTCATCCTGGGCACTGCCATATACTCTGGTTCTCCTCCTTTGACCTGGCCTTCAAAAGCAAGGGCACTAGAAGAGCCAGTGACAATCCCTACTTCAGCATAGGGGATTTACCTTTATCTGCTGCCAGAGAAAGTAGATCCCACCAAAAGTGAGGACCCAGCTGAAGAGCAGGACGAAGAGGGGCTGGGAATGAGTATGGGCTTGTCCACGCAAGGATTTTATTCCATCATTGCCCTGCTATGTCATCTTCCAGATCATGCAAGGATCTCACTACATGCTTTCCTACATAACTTCAGGTACAATTTAAACCTTACGTGCGGAGGGAACTTCTGAAATGCATTGCCGTGGAAGCAAGACTTAACTATACACTGTCAAGAAAATCACATTTCACAGATTGTCCTGCCCATACATAAAGAACCCAGCAGCTAGCCATGGCTGAGCTGAGGATGGCTGCAGTTGCGCTGTCACGCAGCACTGCAAATGTATGCATGCTGCACAAGGCATCCTATGCAGGTTCTCCATTCCTTCGTGGAAGGAAACTGACCACTAGAAATCCTCAAAAGCTTAACAGATTCCCTCCCCACTATCCTTTTTCTTTCCTGTGTGTGTGGAGGAGGGGACTGGGAGAGCCTAGTGGGTGTTATCGAGCGCTTCATCTATGGGCACTATAGAAATGAAATAAATAACAATAATAATAAAAATTATTATTGTTGTTTGTTGTTGTTATTGCAGCAAGTTCATATCCAGAAGCACCTTTAGGAAGGAGGAGGGTTCTTTGGATTCCACCATTTGTTTCTGCTAACATTTCCTCTGCCCAAAATCGAACAAGTAGAGCCATCACCACTGCAGTCTTTGCTCCCAAGAGTATGTTCTATTGAAGTCAGTGCGACTTACTTGTGAGAAGCCATTACTTACGAGTAGACAGCCAGTCCAGGCAGGTGTTTCTCGAACAAGGGGATAGAGGTGGCAATCTGGAATGCTTCAAAGGACACGGCTTTTAATTTTTCCAGAGCTGAGGGGATTGGAAGGACTTACCATATGCAAGTCAGAGAAAGAGAGGGCATGTAAGGAGGTGGGGAGGAAACAGAGCAGCAGTGCCAGAATGGAACAGGACGGGACGGGCAAGGCTAGGTGGGGCCAAGCAACACCTACTGCCTTGTCACTGCTGGCAGCACAACCATGCCCACAACACCCACTTCCCAAGAGATAGCAGGACATGCCAGGGACAGAAACACCCAGGGATTTGGTGCTGAGTTCAAAAAATGCATACCAGGTATGGGACAAACACTGGACAATGATGCTATTGCAAAACCTGTGAAGGAAGCAGCATGGCTGTGCAATTCATTCCTCATGTGGAGAAGCCCTGAAAAAGCTTCTCAAACTGCCATGGGTCTTTGCTGAATTAGTAGCTTCCTTTGAGCAATTAACTCAGGCTTTTAGACCAGAGTGAAAGCGGAAGGTCAGAAGGAATGCTCAGGGGCTCTGCCAGCACTCTCCCCTCCTCATCTTTCAATCACTGCCACCTGAACCAGTCTCCTCATTTTTGCCGAATAGTAGGACTAGCTCTTCTCTTCTGGCCTTAGTGATCCATCTGTTGCGGTCTCCATCAGCTGCACTAGCTCCAGGCGACTGCCCAATACATGGGATGGCATCTTTTGTCCAGTTATTTCCAATCCCTTGTGTATTATTATGATCCAAGGGCTGAGCCTAAGGTGGATGAAATGTGCAGACGGTCTTCCTTGCCAGCAGTTGCAATGCAGTACCTCACCCACCTCATGTCCTTCAGATGTTTATTTTTAGTGAATCCTGACTGGAAGCCAACAACTTCCTCAATTCTCTCCATCTTCCTACCAGCATTACAGCTGTCACCTCATATTCTATCCCTCCCACACAAATGCCCATATTTTGCATATTTCAATATACTGAATCTAAAGCTGTGGAATTTATTCAGAACCTTTTGTTGACTATAGGGCACAGTTTGACTGAATGCACATCTTCACAGTGTGTGGTCCACTTAAGCGCTAAAGCATGTCCGTGCAATCCATTCCAGATAACATCTTGCCTTAATGTCGTGGCCACATAAACTTGGTGCACTCAGAAATAGGGCATAAGAATTATCTTGAGTTAAGTAGTACAATGTGATCTCTGCTGGAACTACAGGGGATCTAAGCAGCTGATAGAGAAACTACAGGGCTAAATTATTGTTTGGGGGATTAATTATGAGGCTCATTTTAAGACAAAGTCCTTTGTAAGACACATTGTACAATCCACCGGGAAGTTCATCTCTGGAACTCTGAGGAGTCTATGCTGTAATCTGAAAGGCATGTAACATAAGATCAGGGGACCAGTAAGCACTTAAAGTACTTCCATGTAATTTGCAGGCAATGGATGAAAAAATGATTAATGGGGAACATCTCACATGGTTCTATTAGAAGATAAGGAGAAACCTAGAAGTTAACATGACTACCTTAAAAGCCTAACAGGGAGATGTTATGGTGAGGCCTGAGTGTACCATGCCAAATGTAAATCCCTGTTTATGTACAATAAAATCCCAACTAAGTGCTGGAGAGGGTGTGATGAAACCAAATCCTATCAGCATATGCAACAGCTGTAAACTCATACCAGACCGTAAGATGTCTGCATTGCCTACAACATTCTAAAATGACAAACATAAATTTCTCCCTTGCCCTCAAGATGGTTACCTTTTTGGAAGTGTGCCATCACAGTGAAGGGGAATAGGGAGGATGGGAAAAAGGTTCTGAGAGTTCATTGAAAGGTGTTGAAATTCAGGTTTGTGTTCAAGGCCTTCTTTGTGTAAATAGTCCAGTGAAATGTGGTTTAAAACACAAATGTTTTATGTTTCATGACCGCCCCATCTTCAGTCCCATCCTTTTCTGTCTGCCCTCTGAATTTTCCCCTCCCTTTTCTCACTGAGCCTCCCAGAAGCTGGAATAATGGAAGCTGCACTAAAGAAACTCTAACGAGGCAAGTAAGAGAATTGGTTGTTGCAATTATTCATATGGTGGACTTTTCCAATCTTGCTTACTAATATGGATCAAGTAATTCCAGAATAGTTTTTCATGGGGTTTCCTATAATTATCCAACTATTTAGCAAAGGGCATAGAGAATGGTGCATCTTAATCTTTCCACTGCTTTTATTTAGTTGCAGCCATTGTGGATGATGTTTGGAGGTAGCAAGAGAAAATGAGAAGGTAGAAGTGAAACTGATGTGAGTTTTGCTCCACATTTGCAGTGAATCTTTGTCAAGCCTGGATCATGGAAGGCCTCTGCCAGGATGCTTTATAGCTATACTAAGACAACTTGAAGCAGATCTCATTCCCATTCTATCCTTATCTCTCAATGATGAAAATCATGAATCAAATGGATCTTTTCTTTCAGGACAACCTCTTCAAAACAGCAGTGTTTGCTTAGAGTTATTTTAGTTGCCACTTATTGAATTTTATTTTGGTATGCCTAAAATATGTAGGATAAAACCCTATGCATTGTGCCCTTGTAAGATGTAAGTCTCTGAATTCACAGGCCTATGTCTATCCAATGCTAAATGACCACTGGAAAGGTGAGAGGAATAATGGAGCTGATTTCCACTTCTCTGTCTTCTGTGTTTCCTGGACCTCTGAGCCCATCTAGAAAGGGTGTGTTGGGGGGCAGGGGTAGAAAGACCGTAGGGCCCCTCATACCCTCACCCCTCCCTTCCCTTTCAGCCCATTGGCACACTCCTCTCTCACCTCCCTAAGAACTCATTTGCAACCATGGGGCCTTGTGAAATAGCCAGTATCATTCTTCCCACAGTGACTGCAAGGGGGCCGGGGAGGGATTCAATGCCAGAGTCTCCCATTCAAGGTTGTGATTCTGTTTATGTCCTTGGTGAAGAACGCTAAAGAATCCTGTGATCCTTGAGAGGTTCTCCTGGGGCCACAGGGCTGTTCTCTTGGTTTTCCATGGCATAGAAAAGGCCACTAGCCTAGCCTAGCCTAGCCTAGCCTAGCCTAGCCTTGCCTTGCCCAGCTGCATTAACTAAAGCAAAAGATTTCTATGAACATATGCCTGACACTTTGCTTATTGATGCCCTCAGACGCATCCTCCCTGTAACCTCTCCCTAAGAGAAACTTAAAACACAATCAAAGAAATCTGTACACATTATTTGGTCAATTTGGGCAGCCAACAGCCATTACCAGCTGATCAACTTGTCTTGGAAATATGTTAGAACACACAATATGTTACAGAGAAGTTTTGCCTGCAGGCAACTTTGTCTGAAGACAGTCCTGCAGCAGGCAGTGGTATCAGCTTAAGCTCAGTGATATTAAGGTAATGGAGCATAAAATGGTTTCATATTCACGATGACAGATGGGCAAATGGCCAGAAGGGCATAACCTCAGAGACTGTCTCAACCGTAATATGTTTCATGCTCTTTCTTCTCTGCAAGGAAAGGCAGAAGCACAACTTGTGTATTCTAAAATTACTATGAAAATGTCCTGTTCAAGTACTGCTTGTACTAAAGCCAAAAGTACAACAGATACAGGTACCAGATCACCTTCAAGCACCAAGTGTTTTTGTCAAAAGCTAAACAATGAGAAATGTTAAGGTCTAATAAATCTTCATGGTGGATCAGCACAAAAAAGATTCTGCACAGGTGATTTTGTAATTGTAATTCATTAGGGAAAAATTAGCAGTGCTTAATGATCCTGAAACATTTATTTCCACCTGTGTGATGTGCCTGACTAGCATTTGGGAATTAAAACTTGTTGGACAGAAAAGCCCGATTCCAATGTAACACATTTCCTTTCCTCCAAGGAGGAACGTCTGTAGAATGTGAGTGAAAAATGTAGAATACAAATGGTTTGCAGAATGATATGTGAGTAGAAAGGTGAAAAACAGTGAATTTTCCATTCTGGGATAGCCTTTTGCACATTCATTCCTCTGGAAAGATGTCTTTTTTTCCCTTTGCTAGAGACTGGATTATAATTCAAAGTATTCAATAATCTCTTAGTACTTGCCTGGTTTTAGTAAAAAGTAACTATTTGTGACAAAGATCTCATATAGACCTTATGGAGGTATACATCGATGGCATACTTAAAGTACACTAAGTGTTAATCAATTAGTATCACAACTATCAGCCCAAAATTTGCTTAAAACAATTTTGCCTAATACTGAGAGTCATCTTCATGAATAATTTTGGAACTTTTATTCCATACATGCACATCATTCGTAGGTAGGATTTGAGAATACCCCCCTCTTACCTTGAAATGAGCTAATCTGGGGTCTGATTATCATCAGGCCAGGGTGAGCTCACCCTAAGACTTTTCCCACAGTAAACTACAGCTTCATGGTTCACCTGATGACGTGCTCAGCATGAAGCATGGAGGACTCCCCAGGTAGGATCCAACTGTGTCTTTCCTCTAGCACAAATCACATCGTGCTAAGCAGAAATGAGGTGCATTATGCTTGTGCAACTTGTGCAACCCATTGTACATACCTCTTGTGAGCCACATTGTGCAACAGATTGCACAATAGCTTACTCTACCAGTTGCACAAGTGTGATAGGCAACAGAAAGATTTAGCTTTCCTAGTGTTATTGGAGTTTGTGGAATAATTCCACAGGATACTGACCGTTCACTCCTTGCAAATTTCTTCCTTTTTTTCAATCTTACTTTTCAGCAGCAGCAGCAACAGTGAAGGGCCCTCTAGTAAAAGACCATCTGCTCCCACATATACCTAGTCCCTTATATACCTACCCACCCATTAAGAGCTGGGCAGGAGGTCCTTCTACAAGAGACGTCCCTTAGGAAGATAAAGGGGATGGTAAAGAGAAGGACATTCACGGTGGTTGCTCCTCAACTGTGCAACAGGCTCTCCAAAGAAATTAGCTTGGCACCAATTTTGTTTTCATTTCAGTGCCAGACACAGGCATTTTTTTCTCTGAATACTTTCAAGGGTAGTCTTAAATTGTTATTTATTTTTGATAGTTGCTGTTCTGTCAACCTGGTATAATTGTGATAAGTATTTTTTTTACATTTTTATTGTGATTTTAATTGTTTTTATTGTTGTTTTTAGTATTTACTGTGAACTGCCTAGAGAATCCATCTGGATTAGTGGGTGGCATACAAATTCAAAAAGAATAAATAAAAATAACAGGGTGTATATCTGTGAAAGGGAAAGCTCTTTCCTCAGGCCTTCATTAGGCTCTAAATTTGTTAGCAACCTAAACTTTCTGGCAAAAAAATTCCTGCACTTTATGGTTTGCCAAAGCCTCTGGCTTTTTAAAAAGTGCACAATTCCGCAATTTGTGAACACACAGAAGTCCTGCCGAAGCCCATGAGCTGTGAGGTTCTGCTGGTGGAAGTTAATTTTGGAGAAAGGAAGGCAGAAGAGGCAGTGTCAAGTCCAAATGGGCTAATTTTAACTACAACTCTGCACAAAGCTATTTATTAGATTTATTATTGTTATACCCCACTTTTATCTTATAGTGACCTTAAATCAGTTTATATAATTCTCCCGTTGCTGCTCTCAATCTTATCCCCACAACAACAACCCTGCAAGGTAGGTTGGGCTGAGATTGGCCCAGAGTCACCCAATTGGCCCCATGGATGGGTGGGGACCAGAACCACTCCAGTCTCACGCTCTTAACCATTATACCACACTGGCTCTCTTACACACTGGCTCCATCACACAAATGTCCCCTCTAAACATATGTCATGAGTTTGTGCTGTTTTGAGTCCCAAATCCCAAGTTCTGTGTTGCCACTTAAAGCACAAAAATGGCACACAGTGACCCTGCTGAATTCGGGGACTGAAAAGGCAGTTCAATAGGCAGCCCTGCAATAAGCATTCCTTTCTCATCTTTTTAAAATCAAAGCTGCCAGTCCTGCTAATATCCTTGGAGGGTGGCTTGTGGCCCACAAACCTGGGCTCATCATCCTCACTTTGCTTAATTTATTACACAGCCTTGAGTGATGACCAGTGGCTCAGAAAAGTCAGTAGCTTCTATTCAAACAGTATTTACTGTGTTCTCATTCCTGCTATCTCATCAGAAACTACATTCTCGGGTATCCAATAGGTTCTTACAATGGCCTTTCTTACCATTTGGAAATGCACCATTTGATTTCATCCATTAAACAGCTTCGTTGATGCTTTTGGGCAGCAGAGGTTCCTAGAAAGGAACTGCAGTGCACCACAGTTTCAGAGTTTCTTTACCCTGGTAGCTAAACCAACTCATGTCTGAGCATATTTAATAGTCATACAGTGTTGGGTTCTCCTTCCCATTTGTAATATCGGAAAGATACCATCCTGTGTGAATGCCTGTGACTTTACGAACTCAGAAGGTTAGGGCCATCCGGTATGGGGTAAAAGGAGTGCAGAGGAAAAAGGATGCCTCCATCTACCTCATGTCCTGCAAATCAACAAGATGGCCAACTTGGCTATCTTACTGCAGCGCTTCAGAGTAGGAGGGAAGAAGGCCAAGGTGCCACCTTCTGTCTTGGAAGCACTGGTATCCTCCTATACCAACTTCTGTTCACTCTTTGCGGCACCAGAGAAGCAGCCAAAATGGTTCTTTCTGCAATCAGGCAGGGGGCAGAACATAATTTGAGCACAGAGCCTCTGCTCTGGTTCCAGAGCTGCTTTCTGATGTCAGAGAGGGGATCTGGAAAATCCTATAGCCCCCAGAGAATTATACTGTTAGGTATTTAAACTGGTGCTTATCCTGAATTTGAATGTTAGATTCAATTTTTATGGTTCTCTGCCATGGTTATGGTTCTCTGCCATGGGTTTTTTGAAAGTAAATTCCAAGAAAGGTGCATAATTAAAACATCAAGACAACTACACGATCAGTCTTTCTCAAAATAATAGCTGCACATCTTTCTATTTTTATTAATGCTTCATTACTGGAAAAACCTTCACTGCTAATGTGTTTTAATTGTTGATGGTGATTAATACACCATAGCGATTAGCGGAGAGGTAGGATGACCCAGATTCCTCTTGAGAAGCTCAACATGAATACTCAGTGTCATGAGCCCAAACAATATGGGAAAAATTGATATTCCAGTAGAAGAAATGCAATAGAAAATGAAGTTATCCCATATGATAGGACTAAATTTCACTTTATATGCCATGGCACTTTATTTCAGTAAACTCCCAAAATAAATTCCTTTAGAGTTCAATATAATATGACAAAGAATTGATTGATATAATAGGGAAGAAAGGAAATATTTTATGCTCCATCTTTTGAAGAACAACATTTTCATCACTGTCTATATGGCTTCCGAAGAGCCATTCTTGTAATAAGTAGCTGTCTGAACCATTCTAACACAAAACATGGGTCCCAATTTGGCAGGGGTGAGATGATCGAGCCATTTTGCACCACTAGATTCATTTAATAGGAAGAAATCCAATGTGAAATAGCATTCCTGAAATGAAATTCAGGCTTTAATATACATACCAGTGGAAAGAATGAACAAAATATCTAAAGTGAACCAATGTATTAATTATTATATGACCATAGTTTCTCTGTTGGTTTTGTGGACAATTGCATGTCTCTCTAGCAGAGTTAGATTTCCCTTCCTTTCTTTTTAACACATGATCATATCCATTTAGACCTAATAGCCCATGCAAGCAAGCAAATAACGCTGCCTATCCATTCCAGAAAAAGACTGATATGGTTATAGTCTATGGGTTATATCTAATGGCATCATTCTATGATCAGAAGGGAAACCACTGGCAGAACAGAATCTCCCATCCATTGGAGTTTCCCATGTACCTCCAGGGAAGCTTTATATAGAGGGCTGGACAGGAAGGACAGAAGGACAGAGAAGACCTGATGTGCAAGCAACATTCCTGCTTGTATGACTTTTGGGTCCAACTCTGTAGCTGAAATGGAGCATTATCAAATCTATCAGGTACCAGAGAGAGAGAGGGACAGAGAGAAAGAGAAAGGGATAGAGGGAGAAACTTGTTAGCAAAACAAGAACTGACATTTAGCTCCACAAGTTACAACTCTTTCCCTTCTTTCTATTCATTCATTGATTGATTGATTCATGTTTAACCCACCCTGTTAGCCACATGGCTCCCTGGGAGTGTTACAAAAGATCTTTTTTGGTAAACTAGAAAAGATTGACACCTCGCCACCATCACCACCACCTCCAGTTCACTCCCTGTTGAAGTTGTCTGGTAATAGACAGATTATCACTTACTTCTGGACACCAACAGTAGCTAAAAGAAGTCATCCACAAAGCTGGTGCTCTTGCAATTTCTCGTAGAGTTTGCTGATGGTGTTACAAGAGGAGTTTGGATGTGCCGGGCCTGGCATGTGCATTTCGTGTGAGGTGTATGATAGCATTACTGGGCCGGTCGACTGAAGGGTCCAGTTTGATTACAGAAGCTGCAGCCTGGAAAGCTACAGGGATCTGGACAGTAACAAAGGGGCAGGAGCCAGAGTGTGCGTCCCATCCAGGAATTAGATTGAAGTGTCTTACTCACTCAGATTATGGAGTCATGCAAATATCTTTCTGAGAGAATCATGCCCCACTCAGCCAAAGAACCAATAAGGATAATTTTGAATTAGTCAGTCCATAGCATTTGTGGGAAATTTGGTTCAGTCCTGAAGTCTCCAATCTCTTGCACAGGTCAGCAGAATTAAACACTACCTGAACACAGTGAAATGCTTCATGTTTTGAGGAACAGTCCTTAATGGACTTCTTTTATATTTTTTATATTTTTATTTATTTTATATTGTTAATTTTAATTTTATATTGTTATTTTTGTACTTTATTGTATTTTATTGTGTTGTAAGCCGCCCCGAGGCTTCGGCAAGGGGTGGCATAGAAATGCTTAAATAAATAAATAAATAAATAAATAAATAAATAAAATGGCCCTATACTGTGTCTTTCTTGCTGTGTTTAGCCAACAAGATGGAAGCTGTTGTATTAGTTAGGAACCTACCTAGATTTACTTTTCCTTCCTCAGATCTGAATTATTTACTTTTCATTTCCCCAGATTTCATTTTCTTTCTTCTGACTTATCCTAGGTTCAGCCCTTGAGCCATTGAGCTTTAGGTGCCCTTTCGTCTTGACCCCTGTAATAAGCTGGAAGCTCAGGCAGCAATTTTATCCTTCCTGTTGATATATTCCTTATATCCATG
Source organism: Varanus komodoensis (assembly GCF_004798865.1). Taxonomy (NCBI): domain Eukaryota; kingdom Metazoa; phylum Chordata; class Lepidosauria; order Squamata; family Varanidae; genus Varanus; species Varanus komodoensis. The sequence goes on along the minus strand of NW_025335761.1, from coordinate 27,718,168 downwards.
GCTCTCCACTCTAAGAGTAACCTGGTGTCTGATGAGCTGCCAGAATCATTTTGATGGCTCTCATGAAGCACAGTCCTTTCCTACCCTCGTGCCTGCTGCACGTGACCACTTTGTTATCAGGTTTACCCAAAAAGTTCTGGTTGTTTTATATACCCGGGCAGAATGAGTCATCCCCTATGAAGCAGTCCACTGAGTCCAACCCAGGTCCCATGTACATTAAAGCACCACCTGTGAGCTCCTTACACTCATTTTTGTAGTTTTGCAAGGGAAACCTCTGAATGAGTCCAGTGATAAGCGCTCTAGCCTACAGCATTGGAAACTGCTACCAAAAGTTGAAATATGATCATAATCATTTTAAGTTCTGTTGGGAAGTCTAAGCCTGCATTCAAGGCTCTCTGTGTGGGTTCTGCTTTTGAATCAAAAACAGGGTGTTCAATAGCAATTAAACGTCCATTTGTTCTCCCCAGCCTTTCCTGTCCATTATCAACAATGCCAAGGTGGTTTATAAGCAGAAAAATCCCAAAATCCAAACAAGCCTGCAGCTTGTTCCAGGAGTACCTTTGGTTCCCCTAATTCTGAAGCCATACAATTTTTTTTTCTTAATCCAACCATATCTACTGTTATGCCTCATTGTAGTAATCAGGTCCTGTGTTTTAAGGTCATATAGCCCACCCAAATTCCATAGCACCACCTTATTTGGCAGATGCTACCTTCTGCAATCTTTCTCCGATATTTGTATTTTTTCATCTAAACATAAGAATGTAAGAAAAGCCATGCTGGATCAGACCAATGGTCCATCCAGCTCAGCACTCCAGCCACATGGAAGCAGACCAGCTGTACATGAGATTCCTTCAGCAGGATGGGTGTAAGACCTCCATCTGCCCAACCTCCTCAGCAACTGGTTTAAGCAGGCATGTTGTCTCTGATAAAGGGAGTAGAACATAGGCAGCAAGACTAGTAACCACTGATAAACTACTCCTCATCCATGAATCTGTCAATCTCCTTTTAAAGCCATAAAAATTGGTGGCCATCACCAATTCCATAGTTTGGAATTCACTATTCCAAACTATGGAATAGTGAATTCCATAGTTTAACTATACATTGTGTGAAAAAGTACTTCCTTTAATCTATCTTTAATTTCCCACCAATCAGGTTCATGTGAATACCTAGATTTTAGTGTTAAGCTAGAAGGAACAAAATATCTCCCTCTCCACTTTCTCCAGCCAAGCATAATTTTGAACACCTTTATCATGTCTCCCCATACTCACCTTTTAAAGTTGATCCTATTAGAACCAGTATGGCAAATAGCTGGCATACTAATCAAGCTGTATCACTCCTTTGTAATTCATATATGCCAGTGGGATGTAGTGGTTAAGAGCATGGGACTGGGACTCAGACAACCTGGGTTCTAGTCCCTGCTCAGCCATGGAGCCAACTGGGTGACTTTGGGCCAGTCACAGATTCTCAGTCCAACCTACCTCACAGGGTTGTTGTTGTGGGGATAAGATGGAGGAGGAGACTGATGTAAGCTGCCTTGAGCCCTTTGTAGGAAAAAGGCAGGATAGAAATCAGAAAAAAATAAAATAAAATAAAATAAAATATGTGTGAAGAACAACATTCATAAAAGTAGTGTCCGTTCTTTTTAGACTTTGGTTGAGCTTTTGAGCTAATTTCTCAAAATCAGTGATTTCTCACAGAAAGTTGTCTCTGCAGTGTGCATCACACTTCTGGTAAAGAATGCCACACACCCATGTTCAGCATTACATATGTACACACACAAGTGTTTGACATTGTGGGCATGGATGTAATGTGGATGTGAACAAAGACGCATCATGACAATAGCCGCAGCTTCTGCCATTAATGTTGTTTGGATCCACATGTTGGTGTGAATGACTGGATATCAACAATCAGCTCCAGTGAATCAAAGGCCCTGGGCCCTGGCAGTTCACACCTGAGAATACTTCAAGAGTTGGCAGGGGTTCTTTCACGCCACTGGCCTCCATTTTTGAGCCCTCATGGAGAACGGGTGAACTTCCAGAGGACTGGAGGGTGGCATCAGTGGTCCCAATTTTCAAAAAGGGTAGTAGAAAGGACATGGGGA
>NW_025335761.1:27649187-27715967 GCF_004798865.1 Varanus komodoensis | reverse complement strand
TCCAGTCCTCTGGAAGGTGGCATCAGTGGTCCCAATTTTCAAAAAGGGTAGTAGAAAGGACATGGGGAATTATAGACCGGTTAGCCTTACGTCCATTGTAGGAAAAACAATGGAAAGGCTCATAATAGAGAGAGATCTAGTGATGCTAGATAGGGAAGGGAGGCTGGCAGCCACACAACACGGCCTCTGCAAAAACAGGTCCTGCCAGACAAACCTTGTGGAATTCTATGGCTTTCAACATGGTTTCAACATGACTAGATGGAGGGGATGCAGTGGATGTGGTATACCTGGATTTCAGCAAGGCCTTTGACAAAGTGCCCCATGATATCCTGGTGGAGAAACTGAGGAGTTTTGGGATACACCAAAGCACTGTCCGGTGGATTAGGGCATGGTTGACTGACCGAAAGCAGAAGGTAACCATTAACGGGGAATCATTGGGATGGCGGCCAGTGACAAGCAGGGTTCCCCAGGGCTCTGTCCTGGGGCCAATCCTGTTTAATCTGTTCATTAACGACATGGAAGAAGGGGTGAACAGTCTGCTGATCAAATTCGCAGACGATATTAAAACTGGGGCAGTGGTCACAACTGAGGAGAAGGTACTCCAGATCCGGAAGGATCTGGACAGACTATGGAAGTGGGCAGGATGAACAGGATGGCATTCAGTGTGGATAAGTGCAAGGTCTTGCTCTTGGGGCATAGGAATAGCTGTCATAAGTACAGGTTAGGTGGCAAATGGCTGGAGAGCAGCACTTGTGAGAGGGACCTCAGGGTGCTGGTTGACTGCAGGCTAAACATGAGTCATCAGTGTGATGTGGTGGTCAAGAGGGTGAACGCCACCCTTGGTTGCATAGCCAGAAGCGTGGCTTCTAGATTGAGAGAGGTATTACTACCACTCTAAATGAGTCTGGTGCGTCCGCAGTTGGAGTAATGTATTCAGGTCTGGGCTCCTCTTTCCAGGAAGGATAAAGCCAGTTTAGAGTTGATGGTGGCCGGATGGTGGCCGGACAAGGATGGTGGCCGGATCGCAGGGGAAGCCATATGAGGCGAGACTGAGGGAACTCTGTCTTTCCACCCTGGAGAAGAAGAGACTCCGAGGGGATCTGTTGGCAACATATAGGTATGTGAAATGGTGTCACACAGAGGTGGGTAGAGACCTGTTCTTCCCTGCAGAGGAGGACAGGACATGCTCCAATGGAGCAAAGTTCAGGGAACCAAGGTTCAATTTGTATGCTTGGGCGTACTTCCTGACAGTTAGGACCCCAAGGGTATGGAATGGGCTTCCAAGGGAGGTGGTTGAGGCCCATCAGTGAGGATGTTCAAGGATAGATTAGATATGCACATGTTAGACATGTCGTGAGTGGAGCCAGCTAGTGAGCCGGGGGGTCAGACTAGATCGCCTGGGAGGCCCCTTCTGACTCGCTCTCTTTCTATGTTTCTATATGAAATGAACACACCAGCAGTCCACTGATGTAGGTAATGTGATTTTTCTCCCCTTTCCTTTTTCTTGGAACAAATGCTAAGATGGTCTTTTAAAATCAAAACACTTAAGTGGCAGTTCTCCTGCTTAACTGCAACTATGTCCCACTGACCTCAGTAAGACTGTCTCTTGAGAAGACATGTAAAGGATTACACTATTAGCCTTCTTAGGATTTATCGTACTTCAGCTATTGACTCTCTTAAACAAAGTAACAGTTGTGGGACTTTTCCAGTATCTTTTCTAAGACTTTCTCCTTTTCAGTGCACGGAGAAGTTATTAAAGCTTTCCCATCTGCTTTCTCAGCCGGTGGACAGTGCAAACACACTTGACTTTCAAGGTGTAGGCCTAAGGCTCTCCAGTATAATTGCAGACATTATTCTTATGTGCAAGCAGGAATGAAAGGCCCAGACATCTATGGTACTAAATATTAATCATGCATTAGATTAAAAATTGGTTGCTGTAATAGATGTATCGGGATCATGCTAGCAACAGACACAGAAATCACAACTTATGAACTTGAGATTGACATTGGATCATAACACACTTAATGTTAGTTTCTCAGTCTGCCAATCTTGCCACCTGCCATTATCCACATGGAAAGGGCTATTTATAGGTTCCCTGTTAAGCAGTAGATTAAGAATTATATATGACCATTAACACTGATAATCTGCATTTTCTAAGAAGGTCAGCTCTAGCCCTTCATAATTCCAGCCTGTATTTCTAATCATGCAACCTGATTAGGAACTTACAGACGACAAGGAAGAGAGTTCCGGGCTTCTTCACAGACCCCCTTCACTGAGCCTGTGCTACTAGTACAAATACCACTCACTTTCCGAGCCAGGGAATGCAGTTCACTCACGACCTGGAGAGACCTCTGTGGCTGATAGGAAAGCTTAATTTTCATGCCAATTCAATCTTTGGCCTCTGTGCTGAGACTGCCAACAAGGGTGTGAATTAACACCAATTATTCTGGTGTTTTATGTACTAGACTGAGAGTATCAACTCATTTTACACAGGTCACTGAACAACTGTCCAATGTTAATGACTTTTGGTTCCTACCTACTGACCTGCTATGGGTTGGCTGAGGAGCGCAGAGTTGAAGGGGTTTGTATCTCATTAATAAGAGGCCGACCTGCTTGGTCCCTCAATTATTCCCTTTCGCAAATCCACATAGGTGTTGCTTTTCCCCATCAAATACACGACTAAGGGGCAAATCCTCTGCTGCTGATTGGTTTCAATTTAGCTTTAGAAACCAACAGAGAAGCGAGCTGAGCTGATTGGTTGCAGTTCACTTGGACTGTGACAAAGTTGCAAAAAGAAGTACCCGTGAAAAATTAATACAATGGGCAATGAGAAAGAAATGATAAAGAATGTATTTCACTTGTTGGACACTTACTAGGGATTGAAGATAAGTAATTTTCTGCAAATAAAATGAGCCAAATAGTTAATATCACTCAATGGCTATGTTGTACCTTATTTTGATAATGCTTTGTATGATTGTCTTTCTTGGAGCTACGTGGGGCTTTCTATACTAGAATATTTCACGTTGGTTTTCTCTGGGAAAAGATGCAGCAAAACGTGGCTTTGGATGTTAAGTATTGCAGATTAGTGATAGGAAAACACCCCACCCCACTGATGCATCATGTAATTAGGCTGGCACTGCCAAGTTATCTTGCAGATCTCTTAGGAAAAAGCTCAAAATCTTTCGAATGTTTTCCAGAAAAGATTGGAGAGAGGGCATGGGAGGGATGTTTCCCTCTCACAACTGTGCCCACCCGGGTACCTGGTCCAGCACCAACCATGCCTGGAGGGGAGGGCAGGGGGGGTTGCTCTGGTTTATCGAGCTTCTATTTCCCTTGTGGGGCTTCCTATCCTCTTGAGACCGGGGCTGGAGTGCCTCCATTTGGCGTTGGGCGACCGAGATAGATTGGGGATTCTGTTGGTGTACTGTGCACCCTTCTGCCCAACAGACTCCCTACCTGAGCTGATGGAGATCATCTCGGACCTGGTGCTGAAGACTCCCAGGATGTTGGTCCTGGGGGACTTCAATTTCCATGCCAAGTCGGTTCTAACCGGGGCAGCTCAGGACTTCATGGCCTCCATGGTGGCCATGGGGCTGTCTCAACACGTCATAGGCCCGACCCATCAACGCGGACACACTCTGCACCTGGTTTTCTCAACTGGGCAGGAAGAGGGTGATCTGAGAGTGAGGAATTTAAGTTTGACGCCCTTGTCATGGTCAGATCACTTCCTCATAAGGTTTGAGCTCGAGAGCAGCCTTTCCCTCTGCAAGGGTGCGGACCCGATTGTATTGGTCCGCCCCCAGAGCTGGATGGATCCTGATGGATTCCTGGAAGCTCTGGGGGATTTTCCGGTTGACAAGGCTGGTGCTCCTGTCAATGCCCTGGTTGAACTGTGGAATGAGGAGATGACCAGGGCTATTGACATGATCGCTCCCAAGCATCCTCTCCCACCTGCCAGAGCCTGTTCATCTCCGTGGTATACTCCTGAATTACGGGCAATGAAGCAGGTTGGGAGTTGTCTAGAGCGTAGGTGGAGGAGATCACAGGGTGATTCTGATCGAACACACTTGAGAGCCCATTATCGGGCCTATGCTGTGGCGGTGAGGATGGCAAAGAAGAAATTCTTCTCTGTTTCCATTGCCTCCTCACAATGCCGTCCGGCGGAGCTCCTCCAGGTGGTGCAGGGGCTGGTACATCCAGGCCCGAAGATACATCTTGTGCCATCCTCGAAGGTCCACTGTGACGTCTTTGCCAAGCATTTCAGGGAGAAAATCACTCAGATTCGCCACAAGCTTGACTCTGCCATTGGATCAGATTCTACTGGGGAGACGCCATCAACACCGTTAAGTCCACAATTAATGGATGAATTTCAGTTGTTGCTGCCTGATGATGTGGACAAGGTGCTTGGTCAAGTACATCCTACCTTACTAGAACCATGACCATTTTGGCTACTTAAGAAAGCCAAGGACGGGATTGGGACCTGGATACTGGAGGTGGTCAATGCCTCTTTACGAGACGGCCAGGTACCTGCCCCTTTAAAGGAGGCAATAGTCCGGCCAGTCCTGAAGAAGGCATCCCTGGATCCAGAGGTGGCCGCCAATTATAGACCAGTGGCCAACATCCCGTTCCTGGGCAAGGTGCTAGAGCGGGTGGTGGCGGGACAACTCCAAGCACCCTTGAATGAAACTGATTATCTGGACCCATTTCAGTCCGGCTTCAGACCCAAGTATGGCACTGAATCTGCCTTGGTCGCCCTGTACGATGACCTGTGCAGGGAGAAGGACAGGGGGAGTGCGTCCCTGTTAGTTCTCCTGGACCTCTCAGTGGCTTTCAATACCATCGACCATGGTATCCTTCTGAATAGGCTAGCGGGATTGGGAGTTGGAGGCACCGCGTGGTGGTGGTTCCGCTCCTATCTCAATGGCCGATTTCAGAAGGTGGTGCTGGGGGACTATGGCTCTGAGCCATGGCAGTTATGCCATGGTGTTCCGCAGGGGTCCATTTTGTCCACTTTGCTTTTTAACATCTACATGAAACCACTGGGAGAGGTCATCAGGAGGTGTGGGCTGCAGAATCATCAGTACGCTGATGATACCCAGCTCTACCTCTCCTTCTCCACCAATCCAGGTGAGGCAGTGGCTGTGCTGAACCGGTGCCTGGCCGAAGTAATGGGCTGGATGAGGACCAATAAACTGAAGCTCAATCCAGACAAGACGGAGGTCCTGTTGGTGGGTAGTTTGGGCCTTGGGATGGGGGACTTGGGCCTTGTCCTAAATGGGGTTGCACTCCCTCTGAGGGACAGGGTTCGCAGCTTGGGAGTGCTCCTCGACCCTGAGCTGTCTCTAGAAGCTCAGGTGATGGTGGTGGCGAGGAGCACCTTCCTTCAGCTTCGGCTGATACATCCGCTGCGTCCCTTCCTAGAGCATGACTGCATGGCGACAGTGACACACGTGCTGGTAACTTCCCGATTAGATTTCTGTAACATGCTCTACGTGAGGCTACACTTGAAGACGGTCCGGATAGTTCAGTTGCTGCAGAATAGAGCTGCCAGGTTGCTGACGGGGACTGGGCATTGTTCTCATATAACCCCAGTTCTCCGTCAGCTCCACTGGCTCCCGATTGAAGTCCGGGCCCAATTCAAGGTGTTGGTTATGACCTCTAAAGCCCTAAACGGCTTGGGACCTGGTTATCTAAAGGAACGCTTGCACCCATATATGCCCTCCCGCCACTTGAGGTCAGCAGCAGATGCCCTCCTCCATGAACCCTCTGTGAATGAGATTAGGAGGGTAAGCACCTGGAGGAGGGCTTTCTCTGCGGTGGAACCCCACTTATGGAATGCGCTCCCCAGAGAGGTCTGCCTGGTGCCGTCGTTATTTGTTTTTCGGTGCCAGGCTAAGGCCTTTTTATTTAAAACTTATTTTAACTGTTAATTATTTATTAACTAAGGGTTGTTGTTGTTGTTTTTTTTAGCCGAGAATGCACTGGGGGGGTGTTATTTATTGTATAATTTAGTATGTTTTTATTTTATTGCTTCTGTATTTATTTATGTGCTGTGAGCCGCCCCGAGGCTTTGTTGCGATGGGACGGCATAGAAAAGTTTTTAAAAAATAAATAAATAAATTCACCTTCAGCCTTTCCTGTCAGCCCCTCCCGCATGACCTCCCAAGGAAATTTGGCTAGGAACAGCAGAGATCTTGCACACCCTACCCTAACACCTCAGGACTCATTGGTGTCTTCATATATAGGAACTTTAAAAAGCAGGATTATTAATTTATACTATCTTTGCATACTTTTTAAATCCCAAAACATTTTCCATATCAATCCAGCAACGCATGCATCTTCCCTGGGGTCAGGTATAAATAATAATCTTCTTGTCTGGTGATCACAGAGTAGCTGAGAAGCATATATGATCTCCTCTCACATTTATGAATGTGCACAAATGACTTAGCTGAATAAAAGTGGGGCACCAAACTGGGTCTCAGCCTCATTACAAAAGCCTTGGCCAGCAATCAATTCAGGCCTCAGGCAAGAGTGATCTGTCTCTCCCTGACAGCAGAGCCAGCCTCACCACTGGGCAAAGGGAAGTATCTGCCCAGCCAGCAGATGCTGAGGGCAGCAGCTCAACCTTCCAGCCATTGCTCCTGAGCAACTTAGCTCCACCCACCTTAGAGGACCAAGCTCCGGGTGCTGCACAGACTGTCCTGCAATTAGTCTGCTATCCGCTGGGAAGGTGGAGAACCCTAACCCGCTGCTACTGTTGAAATAATATTCAACTGCAAAGCTGGCAAAAAATGCCAGCCTGGCCTGGTGGCCCCATAGGTGGGAAGGAAGACAACATGGAGAGAATGGCAAAGGAAGAGAGAAAAGGTGGTGGGCTTGTCCACATCTGGCTTTTGACCACCCTAGCCCTACGCTTGACCCAACTCTGGCATGCATTCCTAAGATTAGCACCAAAGGAATGCAGCCCTTAGAAGAAAAAAGGGTTCTTCACAAGTGGTTCTTTTGTAAGAACTTCCTATTACTTGCTTGCTGTTCAGCATTATGGTGAAGCATCTTCAGTGTCTTGAGTTGGCTACTCATAACAATATGGAATGTCAATAGGGTGGGCAGTGATGGGTTACAACCAGTAGGCACATAAACAGATTTGAAATAGTTTTCTCTTATTATTTATTATATATTTTATTTATTATATTTATATCCCACATTTCTCCCATTGTGGAACTCAAGGTTGCTCCATGTGGTTTCCAGGTGGTCTCCCCTCCAAGTTCAGGCCAGCTTAGCTTCAACATGGCAGATGGCTTTTGTGCCTTGAGACCATTATGCCCAGATAGTCTGTGGTAGAAAAGGGGACTGTACTATCATTCTATCCCATAAAGCATGTAATCTGCATTGTAGTGAGGAAGTAGAGTGTTATCATTGTTCTTTGAAACTGCCAATAGATTATTGTTGCTTACACTACATTTTCACCCCAGCTTCCTTCCTTTTACAAGGATACCAATGCAGCTCACAGATGGATGCACACCTTGCTTACAAATTCCATCATTTAATTTAGCAGAAAGGATATGGGAAGGCAGATTCTCTCTCATATTACATATTCAGTGACCTCTTTCAGTTTTCCTGTCTTTCTCGTTGAGATTAAATTGATCTGCAATGCTGTACAAGTAGTTTACCAGGAGTGTCCCTTCGCTGCCTTCGGAGGCATGTTTCGCAGCAATGAGGAAGTGCCTTCTCAGTGGCTGCTCCAAGATTGTGGAATGCCCTCCCAGTGCATAAACATGCCTTTCTCCAAGCAGGCCAGTGGCGTGGTAGCTGGTCTGTCAGATTGGCTGTAGTTTTGATTTTGTTATTGTTGTGCTTTGATCTGCTTTCAAGGTGTCTATTTTATTGTTGTTTTATCATTACTTTAAGATCTTGAATGTCATTTACTTGGGAAATCCAGTCCAGTCAATCAATACAAATTTCTCCTACTGAGGAAAAGGAGGAACTAGCTGTTTCATCTGATTTAGCAGGAATGACAACTCACGCAACAGGAAAGTAGCTCTTGCTAGGGCAACCAGACAGCATGCAAAACTTACTGCTTACAGGGTAAATTAGCAGAGGTCCACTCTGGAAGTGGTGGACCGGGGAGTTTCTTAGGTTGCACTAGCAGTTGCGATTTTCCCGTTGCAATTCCAGTTGCTCCTGCTAGTGAAGTGAGTGCAAAGCTGAGTCAATGACCTTATAGTCCCCTTCCAGCTCTGCTATTCCATGGTTCTATGACTGCAAGCCTCATATGCCGCCCTCTATCTGTTTGGAGAAGGAGAAATCAGTTTCATTCAAACCGGTACGAGTTGATCAATTTTACAAGGGCAGCAGATTCCAGACACCCACAATTATCAATGCAATTCTTCTATGTTTTCTACAACCGAAGTGTACAATTATCCCATAGTGGAGTCAGTTACCTAGAAAGGTGGTTGGCTTTCCATTTCTAGAAATGTGCTCTGGATTTTCTGCACTGAGCAGGAGAATGGGCTTGGACTACACAGATTAAGAAGTGCCTTTCCGACTCTCTGATCCTCCTTATGGAAAAGGAAATAATATTTGGCTGGAAAGATGAAAGTATACAGTTAAAAATGTGGCTGAAGTTACAGCTTCTTTACAGAAAGGTGATATCTGCCTAAACCAAAGATGGAAAAGACATTTTTTCAGCCACTAGCACATTTTATTAGTGATATTATTTGAACAGCCGGTGAGGAAAGGCAGGACAGGGTCAATGTTCCCTAAATAGCCAGCTTCACACAGGATGAGGGTGAAGAGACTGATTTTATTTATTTGTTCATTTATTTCAGTCTTTTTCTTATGTTTTTCCTTGAGTTTTCAAGCTAAGAAAATTGAAAGAAAAGGTCGCCCATTTCTGTTTCACAACGTTGTGTAATGACTGTGTAGATGACTGTGTGCATCTAGCAGATTCAATATACTGAGGTACTCTGTCCTAGATATGAGTAGTGGTAGCATCTGGACACACCAAGCTGACTCATTTTATGGCATTCCTTCCTGCCATTGGAAAGGGACTCATCCTTAGTACTGAAATGACATTGCCTTGACCTATCCTCCAGCTGCCCAAAGAACAGCTCACACATGGGTCTTTGTTTTCCCAGCAAAAAGGAAGCTTTGGATGAATGGCTCATTCATCATTCCCACTTCATTAATTCAAGCTTCTCCTATGTGTTGTTGCTTTATTATGCCCCACCATTAAGGAAGAAGCTAAGTTTAGCAAAGGCAAAGACAAACAAGATAACTCTTTCTTCCAACCTCTTCAAAAGTTAGTCTTCAATAACAACCTGGCTCATTCTAAATTTGTGCTCTCTGGAGTGGTAGAGAGATTAATAGTGTGTGTGGTTCAAGCGATAACGGAGTGTAAATAATTATATGTCTGTGTCACGATGAGAATGGGGAAAGAACCTGACTGTCTTCCTAACACTCTTTTATCCAGCCCCCTTGCTTGAGGCCTCAGGCAGGAAGGGACAATGGATCTTAATATCATGAAAAAGCTCTAGTTCACAAGATACATTTGGGGGAAAGATCCTGTAATTCAGGAAGACAGTTCATCTTTTGTTTTGTTCTAAGACAAAGAGGGAAGGTGATCACTTGTTAATCAACTGCATTTTATCAAAGTCTCACAAGAACTTCAGGACTGATTTGCTAGATCAGACTAGGTGTTCGTCTAGTTCAGCATTTGGTTTGAGCTGATGACTAGCCAGATAAGTCCTGGAAGGGAACAAGCATTGAAATATCCCTTCCTGTCACTTCCTAACATCTAGTATCTGATTATGTACTCCTTGGAATTTGGACATTCATAATCATCCAGCTTAAAAAATGTTTCTTGGATTGGCTTCACCTGAGCTGACTTAATTAATTGCAAGTCAGCATGACCTTTTCAGTGTCATCATTCAGTGTCAACCACAGAAGACTTTTATCGTCTTGTTTAGCAGCTCTATAAGAAAAGAGTGCTGGACTGAGACTCAGCAGATCTGGGCCATTTGTTGAATCTCAGCCCAGCCTACCTCACAGGGCTGTTGGTGTGGAGATTAAATGGAGAGAAGAACCTTGTAGACCACCTTGGGATCCTTGTAAGAAGAAAGGCAGTGTATAAAGCAATAGAGTCCTGATCGCTTCTCTTAATGCTGAGTGCTGTTTCTAGCCATAAATAGCTCTACAGGGTTTTGCCATGCATCTGACCAACATGTGATAAAACAGTATGTGGATGAGGAGGCTGACACTTGACATTTGGGGGGCATTTGGCGTATGTCACAGTGTGTTATATCCAGGGTTCTGGCATTTCTGCTCCATGACACAAGGTGGCAAGCCATTCCTTTTCAGTGCTAGAGATGGCAGATGCCACACGGTGCTACAGTCCATTTAACATTAAGTTCTGCATTCTAGCATACATGCTCCTAAGCCTAGTAAATAATAAAATGGAAAGCTCTGCTCTCACATCGTAGTCATAAAAAGTCTCTCGCTCATTTAGCAATTGAGCGCGTTGTCTGTGTTTTCTCTGTTTTAGGTGGGAAAACAGCAAAGCCATACATGGATGAGTGCAAATCGCTCATTGGTTAATGGAGCCATAGTACTCCAGAGAGCATCAGATAACCGCGTGAATGTGGCTGCTTGTCTTTGCAGCTCTGAGTTCCTGGCTGGTGCAGTGGGGGGAAAGTTCACAGAGGTGGGTGGCTTGCTGCTGAATAGCCAACATCAGTGAAAGGTCATGTGCATTTATTCATTTAGCTTAGATGAGTGTGTTGCTAATTTCTGGAGATGGAAAAACCAGTCTATGAAATGCTTCATGGAATTGCTGATTGCAGGCAGATGTTTGCAGAAACAGATGCATTACACTCGAGCATCTGACCCAATTGAGATAATATCCAACAGTGTTATCTTGGCACAAACAGAAGCTGACGACCCATCTCCAGTGGACCTGTATCACAGGCGCATAAAATAGCAGAGACCTTGACTGAGTCTTTATGTGTAAATACTTAGAGTATTTGAAAGGGCAAAATTACTGTTCAGCTTTCCTCCTAAGCTGCTCTTAAATCTGCCCAAAGTTGGATCAAATTTCCCTTAAAATTATCTTAGGTTAGAATAAGTACTTCTAACCATTATTGTTCCCAGTGGATGTAATAAAGCTCTGATAAATACACCTTGCTGAAAGTGCTTGGCATTGCTATTTAACATAGGATCATAACATAAATCCAAGAAAACCCTGCCTTCCACTGAGCAACTGTATAACTCCTGTCAATGCATAGTACAATTTAGTCCTTGGTGATACGGCCCATTATCATACACTAGTGGGACCAAGAATAAAAGTAACCACTCTGTGAGACTGGAAAAATAAAATTAATTAGCGGGCGTGCATGAGAGACAGAGCAATAAAAAGTCAGGGGTTGTGCTATAGCAGTCATAGGGGAGCCTACAAAAATCCATCCCTCTGCCTAATTATTAACACATTCAGGGAAACAGGTTTTATAATGTAGTGGCTGCCATTGTATTAAAAGCAAAAATGACTGCACTCCTGAGCCTCTTGGCCAAAAATGCATGTATTGGACTTCTGCCTCCATACGATGGAAGCTCTCAGAGTGCAAACAATTCTGAACATTTGGCCATGGTAGTTAACTATCATTTTCCCCATTGGAAGCCTGACCTGAGATCTGATTCAAAGAACATTCTCAGGTAGTTATTTTAGGGACACATAATGTTGCATACAAATACAGCTACAGACAAGAGCATGTCTGAGTTTTTAAGCTACAGCGTGAGCTCTGTTTTCCACCCTCACCACCTTCGCTCCTCAAATGACACACTTGCTGCCTTCAAATACGAGGCTTATATTTCTTCCTCTTCCGTTACCTTCTGTTCACTTGCTCTTCCTTCCCAACCGAATACTTCACATGTGCTTGTGAAGGAAAGTCTGCAGCTCAGTGGTAAATTTCATGGTTCATTACTCCACCCACATTCATTATTTCAAAGGTGATATGGAAACATTTTGCATACCTTTTATATATTTAATGGTTTTTTAAAATCATGCTGATTTAAGGACTGTGTTAAGACTATCTCCTGTTGGCTCAAATTTGCCAAAAGCAGGAATTTGGAAGCTACAGACATGTCCTTTGATCCATAAGGATGCTGTGCGATTTCAGAAATTGTGCTTGCTTACAGCTTGTCCTCCATGGACTCTCCTTCGGTCTTTCAGGCCAAAAGAAGCAGATGGGGAGGATGGAGTGTCAGGGACCAGCAAAGACGTCCCCTGTTGTCCTTGCCTTGTACTGCCTTAATATGAAGCATCTGAGCTTTGTTGTATTGTTGACAAATCCTTCTGCATCTTTGTTGTTTGAATCAGTGGTGTCTGCTTCTTTCATTTTATTTGATTTGGGTGCAGTCACTTTATTTTATTGAATTGGTGTTACATTTTAAATTGTTTTAACTGTTCATCACCCAAAACCCTGTCTATGGGATGCCTAATAAATCAATACAAATAAAGAACATTTATTTAAATGCATGTGCACTCGCACCATTCGATGTGATAAGTGGGTATTTTGTGCCCACTTTTCTACTCAGGTATGCAGGACAACCAAATGAAAAGGTCTTGAGATGAAATTTTGAACTGAAGAGGGTTGTGAGAAAAGAACATTGCTGTATAATTCAAACTTGTTTCTAAAGATGCAGGCATCAGCTTTTTGATATATTGCAGTCATTAAGGGAAATTTATAACATATACAGGTAGCATACATCTTTGTTTCATGAAATATTGTTTTCATATATTAAATAATGTAGCTTTTAGTTCAACGAAGAGGGTACACATTCATTTTCACCCGCATGGTTCATTATTTCATATATGTAGACAGACACACGGAGACAAAACCCCCTGCATTTTCAATTAATTTTCACCTGCCTTCCAGAAAATATTATCTAGCGAGGGCTTATTTTGCTGGATGAACACTGATTGATCTTGTCAGGGGGAAAATCAACCACATTTAGCCACTTGCAAGGGAAAACACTCTGACCAATATCTTCCTCAAGTTCTTTCTGCTGAGGAATCGGGCTGTCAGAATCAATGTTGCACTGCAGCTTTCTAAGTAATTTCCATTTAGTGGTGAAAGCTGTTTTCTTCAATTTTGTAGGGGCCTTTTTTGGTCTTTCCGCTTGCCTCCTATCCATCTCATACCACTCAGATGTCATTGGCATGCTCACATTCACCACACCCCAATGATTCCGATCCACCTGCGTGACATCCACATAGCACAGATGCTGATGGTGCATTATAGGACCAGCACTTTCTGTCACACAGTGACATTGCCCAGCAAAGTAGAGCCTGTGGACATTCTTTTTCAGCATGGAGGAGGCTTCTGCATTGTCAGTTACTCATTTAGATTGCTCCCTAATGATAACCCATCAAGAGAAAGTAATGCTTCCTGTTTAGCACAAACTGCAACCTTAGGTTATGTGTACAGCTGATGGAGTTTCTTCAAATTAAATCATGTGCCACACTTGTTAATGTAAATGGCAGAAAGCCAAGAAATACCTGGGCCTTTGATGGAAAGAGCAAGGATGCTTGAGCTCGCTGCTTGGTTCAGTTCATAGCTGTTCTGCTTGTCGCCTGTGTTTTGGTTTCTGTGACTGGGGAGAGTGGGCGTTTTTTCTAAAGCTGTGCACTTTTAAATATGCACATTTTAAAAGTGTGCTTTTGGCAAAGGTGAATGCAAGTTCAGGAATCTGTGAACATTTTCTGAGCGCATACACTCCCAGTTGTACCTGGGGTGCAAATGGAGCATTTTTGTCCCCCCTGCTCCCTCCTGTGCCACTTGCTATGTAGTTCTTGAGAATCCTTGCCTGCAAGCTATACATCAAGCTAGCACCTTTGCTAAGCTGGAAAGGTGCAGGCCTGCAGCTGGATGGGAGACCCCATGTGGAAGCAGAACCCAGGGTTGCACTCAGTGGCTTTATAGGCCCCTTCCCATTTTTATGCTATGCTCTGCTCTGCTCTGCTCTGCTATTCTCCAGCTACAAAGGTTATACCAGCTTTGTCCCTTCCATAGACACACAGAGCCTGTAAGCAGTCACCCATGCACTGGTAACATCCAAAATAGATTACTGCAATGCGCTCTATGTGGGGCTGTCCTTGAAGACGGTCTGGCAGCTACAGTTGGTACAGAATAGGGCTGTTCAGTTGGTGACCTATACTGAAAGACCTTTGGTTACTAGTTGTGGCCTGGGCCCAATCCAAGGTGCTTGTGTTGACATACTAAGCCCTAAACGGCGTAGGGTCCCATTATCTTAGTATATGCCTGCACCCATATGTGCCTACCTGGCCTTTGAGATCTATGCAGGGGGCCCTCCTGTGTAAGCCATCCCTTCAGGAGGTGAGGGGGCTGGCCGCTAAGAGAAGGGCCTTTTCTGCAGCTGCTCCCCATATTTTCAATGCTCTCCCCAAGGAGATTTGCCTGGCACCTTCCTTACTTTCTTTTTGGGGTCAGGCAAAGACCTTCCTTTTTAAAAAATATTTTTAATAACAAATGTCATACACCTTTTTTGCATTTTTTGCTTGTATTTTATTATTATGTTTAATGTGTTTTGGTTTTTATTGTGGTTTTACTGTATTTTATCTTATGGCTGTAAGCTGCCCAGAAGTGCTGTGGCACAACCAGCTGGCATATAAATGTTTTAGATAGATAGATAGATAGATAGATAGATAGATAGATAGATAGATAGATAGATTGATAGATAATCTTCTGGAGTAGGTTAGGTGTGGGGCTTGATAGAAGGTGGAATAAGAGAAATATCACTTCTCTCCCACTGTTTTGTATGTGTGTTCATGATCAGAGCTCTGCTTAGAGATATGTGATCTAGTCCTATGCTTGACCTTTGCATTATGCTCATAGAATAGGACTCTAAGCATCAAGGTGCTATGAGGGTGTTCCATGGATGTCCACAATAAATCTTCCCTCATCCATGACTTGATTGTGGATGAGGGGGTCAACCTGGCTTGCATAACGGAGACCTGGGCGGGAGAGGGGGGGATGTCACCCTCTCTCAAACATGCCCACCCGGGTATCTGGTTCAGCACCGTCCATGCCTAGAGGGGAGGGGAGGTGGGGTCGCTTTGGTTTACCGAGCCTTCCAGTCCCTTCGAGGCCAGGGCTGGAGTGCCTCTACTTGGTGTTGGGCAACTGAGACAGACTGGGGATTCTGCTGGTGTACCGTGCACCCTTCTGCCCAACAGTATCCCTGCCTGAACTGAAAGAGATCATCTCGGACCTGGTGGTGAGGACCCCCAGGATGTTGGTCCTGGGGGACTTCAATCTCCATGCTGAGACTGGTCTGACCGGGGCGGCTCAGGACTTCATGGCCTCCATGACAGCCATGGGGCTGTCTCAACATGTCACAGGCCCAACCAATGAACATGGACACACTCTGGACCTGGTTTTCTCGACGGGGCAGGAAGAGGGTGGTCCGAGGGTGAGGAATTTATGTCTGACACCCCTGTCATGGTCAGATCACTTCCTGGTGAGGTTTGTGCTCGAGAGTGGCCTTTCCCTCTCTAAGGGTGCGGACCCGATTGTGTGGGTCCGCTCCCGGAGCCGGATGGATCCGGACGGTCTCCTGAAGGCCCTGGGGGAGTTTCCGGCTGACAAGACTAGTGCTCCTGTCGAGGCTCTGGTCGAACTATGGAACGGGGATATGACTAGGGCTGTTGACATGATCGCTCCTAAGTGTCCTCTCCTGCCGGGCAAAGCCCACTCTTCCCCTTGGTATACACCTGAATTGCAGACGATGAAGCAGGCTGGGAGACGGCTAGAGCATAGGTGGAGGAGATCAGGGGATGAATCTGACCGAACACACTTGAGAGCCCATTATCGGGCCTATGCTGTGGCGGTGAGGGCGGCGAAAAAGAAATTCTTTTCCGTTTCCATTGCCTCCTCAAAATGCCGTCCAGCAGAGCTTTTTTGAGTGGTACAAGGCCTGGTCCACCCTGGCCCTAAGAAAGATCTGATTCCACCCTCGAAGGCCCACTGTGATGACTTTGCAAAGCATTTCAGGGAGAAAATCACTCAGATTCGTCATGAGCTAGACTCTACTAGTGATTCAGAGTCTTCTGGGGAGATACCAATGTCGCCGTCTGGTCCAAAATTAATGGGTGAATTTCAGTTGTTGCGGCCTGATGATGTGGACAAGGTGCTTGGACGAGTACGTCCCACCACTTGCCTATTGGACCCTTGCCCATCTTGGTTAATAAACAACGCCAAGCACGGGATTGGGATCTGGATCTTGGAAGTGGTTAACGCTTCTCTGAGGGAGGGTCGAGTGCCTGCCCCTTTAAAGGAGGTGGTAGTCCGACCGGTCCTGAAGAAAGCGTCACTGGATCCAGAGATGGCCACTAACTATAGACCAGTGGCCAACATCCCATTTCTGGGCAAGGTGTTGGAGCAGGTGGTGGCAGGACAATTTCAAGCACTCTTGGATGAAACTGATTATCTGGACCCATTTCAGTCCGGCTTCAGACCCAGGTATGGTACTGAATCTGCCTTGGTCGCCCTGTACGATGACCTGTGCAGGGAGAAGGACAGGGGGAGTGCATCCCTGTTGGTTCTTCTGGACCTCTCAGCAGCTTTCGATACCATCGACCATGGTATCCTTCTGGATAGGCTAGCAGGATTGGGGGTTGGAGGCACTGCTTTGCAGTGGTTCCACTCCTATCTCAATGACCGATTCCAGAAGGTGGGGCTGGGGAACTATGGCTCTGCACCATGGCAGCTATGCCATGGAGTACCGCAGGAGTCCATTTTGTCCCCTTTGCTGTTTAACGTCTACATGAAACTGCTCGGAGAGGTCATCAGGAGGTGTGGTCTGCAGAATCATCAGTACGCTGATGATACCCAGCTCTACCTCTCGTTTTCCAGCAATCCAGGTAATGGGCTGGATGAGGGCCAATAAACTGAAGCTCAATCCAAACAAGACGGAGGTCCTGTTGGTTGGTGGATTGGGCTTCGGTGAGGGTGAATTGAACCTAGTCCTGAATGGGGTTGCACTCCCTCTTAGGGACAAGGTTCGCAGCTTGGGAGTGCTCCTCGACCCAGAACTTTCACTGGAAGCTCAGGTGACAGCGGTGGTGAGGAGTGCTTTCTTTCAGCTTCGGCTGATCCATCAGCTGCGCCCCTACCTGGAGTACGACTGCCTGGCAACAGTGACACATGTATTGGTGACTTCCCGACTTGACTTCTGTAATGCGTTCTATGTGGGGCTACCCTTGAATATGGTCTGGACACTTCAATTGGTTCAAAATAGAGCTGCCAGGCTGCTGACGGGGACTGGGCGTTATGTTCACATGACTCCAGTACTCCGTCAGCTTCACTGGCTTCCCACTGAAGTCCGGGCCCAATTCAAGGTGTTGGTGATGACCTATAAAGCCCTAAATAGCTTGGGTCCTGGTTACCTGAAGGAGCGCTTACGTCCATATGTGCCCACCCACCCTCTGAGATCTGCGGGAGAGGCCCTTCTCCAGGAACCCTCCGTGAAGGAAATTAGGAGGGTTAGTACTCGGAGGAGGGCTTTCTCTGTGGTGGCGCCCAATCTATGGAATGCGCTCCCCAGAGAGGTCCACTGGCGCCATTGCTTTTTGTTTTTCAGCGCCAAGCTAAGACCTTTTTATTCAAATGTCATTTTATCCGTTAATAGTATTCATTTATTTTATTCTTTGGCCAGGGTGACTTAATTTATACTGTTAATTTATATTATTTTAACGAAGTTTATTTATGTCTGTGAGCCACCCTGAGGCTCCGGTGAATGGGGCGGCACAGAAGTGTCCTAAATAAATAAATAAATGTGTGATCATCATTTTATTTGCCCAATTGTGGTCCATGCCTGTAATGGAAAAGTTTACTGCTTTTTATATTAAAATAGCCCACTTGGAGCTTCTTGGAGCTCCATTAGGGTAAAGATCAAGTACATTTGGAGGGACAATTTTGGAGAGACAATTTTGATAAGAAAAAAATAGCCTATACAAAAATATATAAATGCCATTTCAGTCTTGCATAAACAGTTGGTCCAGAGTGTAGCTCCCTACAGCTACTTATACTTTTAAAGAATGTTTAAGCTGCTAGAGCATCATATATAGTCTGACTCCACAATTATCTATCTATTTATTTTGAATTACTTCAGTTATTTTTAATAGTCCCCTCCACTCAATTAGTGTTTGTGAAGATTCAAAATTAAATCACATAATAATTAAAAAGAAGCATAATAGTTTAAAAAATGCAAAGCAAATCAGAATTCAGTAATTTAGGGGTGGGGAGGTATTTGTTCCTTTCCACTTTTTCCTAAGAACCAGATCCTGGCTTGGAAACAGATCTTTCACAGAGCAGATAAAATTGGGCTGAGCTAAAATTAAAATTAATAAAAGGAAAAATAGTTCATTACTAATTCATTGTAGGAAGCATGTCTTCTCAGAATTACAGGACCAAGTTCTGCATGTCAACTCAAATGTGAACAGAACTTAGTCAGCCACAGTTTCAGATAGCATCTCAAATATCTTGCCTCAGTTGTGGCCACTCCTCCAGTTTTAGTATCGTCTACGAATTTGATCAGCAGACTGTTCACCCCTTCTTCCATGTCATTTATGAAAAGATTAAACAGAATCAGCCCCAGGACAGAGCCCTGGGGGATCCCGCTTGTCACTGGCTGCCATCCCGACGATTCCCCACTAATGGTTACCCTCTGCTTTTAGTCAGTCAATCATGCCCTAATCCGTCAGGCAGTGCATTCGTCTATCTCAGAACTCCTCAGTTTCTCCACCAGGATATCATGGGGCACTTTGTCAAAGGCCTTGCTGAAATCCAGGTAAACCACATCCACTGCATCCTCTCCATCTAGCCATCTCAAAACCTTGTCATAGAATTCCACAAGGTTTGTCTGGCAGGACCTGTTTTTGCGGAGGCCATGTTGTGTGGCTGTCAGCCTCCCTTCCCTATCTAGCATCACTAGATCTCTCTCTATTATGAGCCTTTCCATTGTTTTTCCTACAATGGACGTAAGGCTAACCGGTCTATAATTCCCCATGTCCTTTCTACTACACTTTTTGAAAATTGGGACCACTGACGCCACCCTCCAGTCCTCTGGAACTTCATCTGTTCTCCACGAGGCCTCAAAAATGGAGGCCAGCGGGCATGAGGGAACCCCTGCCAACTCTTTAAGTACTCTCGGGTGTAACCTGTCAGGGCCTGGCAGCTTTGTAATGTCCAATGCCCTGAGGAGCCCCTCAACCTCTAGGGGAGTGACTCTAATCTGTGCCCCTAAGTCCCCGGCCTCATCTAATCTCCTATGCGGATCTCCCCCATCTAGCTTTGGGTAGAACACAGAGGCAAAATAGTTATTTGGCATCTATGCCTGTTCCCTCATATCAGTCACATTTCAGAGGAAACAAAGGTGGAGAATGGACACCATTTATGCCGCAGTCATGTGTAACTAGCCAGGCTGTAGAAAAATGGGGTGGAGTTGGAAAAGTCAAGCCCAAGGAATCTGTCAGTTTGCCATCCCCACAAAGGATTCCTCACACATGCCCTGTGCCACAGCAGCCATTCAATCTTTTCCCCTGCTAAGCAGTCAGAAGGGGAGAAGCACTTCTGTCAGATCAGCTGCTGACTGGAAATAACATTAGTCCCTTCAGGGTGCGCAGTGTGGAGCTGCCTCACTGGCCTTCCCCATCCTTGCACTCATATCAATAAGTGCTATTAATTGGAATTGCTTTTGCTGGTTCCCAAAGGCCATGACCCAACTTAACCTCCTTAGGGGAGGAATTCTACCACCAGGGTGAGACTACACAGAAACACTTGTCCCCACTATTTTCAGCCCTCTAGAAGGTGGCATCAGATGATGAACACAAACTCTGAGCAGGCTCATATGAAAGGAGGAGTCTTCCAGATATCCTAGCCCCAACTCATTTGAGCTTTTTAGGTAAGAAACTTTGGTGCCAATATTGTCACCTTTTTGGTGCTGGTTAAGGCTGCCCGCTTCCAGGCACTTAATGGCACATGATAGGACTTATAAACTGCTGTAATAGATCTTATTTTTACTGAAACTAGTTCAAGCTGCAATATTATGGATATTTATATAGAAAAAAGACGTACCCCCAGCATTCTTCAACAAGCATTGATGATGTGAGATGATTAAGACATGGCCAGATTCCAAACTTTCCCCAAATTACATGCATATTAAAAGCTTTATTTTGAAAGACAAGACAATGGCTAAGAAGAGATCAGGAGAAGGGTAGTAGGAGCTTCACAAAGCAATTTCATCTTCATAATTAAATTTCATTGGGATTAATCCTGAATTCCTTTTGTATATCAATTCTATACTATTTGGCCTTATTCATTTCTTTGGTAGTATTTGTAAGGGATTTCATGAAGACTGATTTCTTATTTGAAAGTTACCCTTTCTTTCAAATCTCTAAACAGAAGTCAAGCCATTTCCAAAATAGTTCTTGTCCCAATAAAGAAATGTCAGGTTCTTCCACTAAGATGAAGGGGAAATTGTTTCAAATTATTGTTCAGTATATGTAGTCATTTTGTTGAGGTATTTAAGTGAAATGCCACTTATTGTCAAAATAAATGCAATGTGTCAACACTTGTTGCCTGGATAGAAAAGTCAGAGACAAGCTACTGCTGTTGCTTTTCTTGAGGAAACACTACATGTTCCCCATTCCTGCTTGGTCAGGGAACCATCCTATAGACTCAGGATGGGTGGGGGGACCTCCCAGGTACCACTGGGTTTGGAAAGCATTTCTCTATGAGGACATAAAAAGAGATCAGAGGTCTTTCTCCACTATTGATATTTTAAGGAAAAGTCCAAAAGGGTTCTTCCCCATATTGAATGTGGAAGTTGTTGAATCTGCCATTCACTCAACCTGTCCTCAGAACGGGAGAGAGAAAACACCAGCTATTTTTTTCTTCCATTGCTCCCACTCCACCTATTTTTCACTTTGATTATTCACCAGAAAGAACTATTGACAAAGAGAGTTGAGAGAGATACTACCTATGAACTACCATGAGCCTGGCAAGGCCTTGGAGCTGGTGGTTCATAGATCAGGCATAAATTCTCCCTTGTGGCATTGGATTCCCCTACCATTTTGTGGGTGACTATCCTAAGGGCTCTTTCCAAAGCAGATAATTTAGTGTTGTACATGGAAAAATTTCCCATCCAATGGAAGGAGCAGAACCAGTAGAACCAGTTGGCTTGGGTAGAACCAGTAAAGAATTGCAAGAGCGTCAGATTCATACCAGTGAACAATCATTTCTATAGTTCCTACAGAGGAAAATGATGTACCTTAAGGTGTCACAGGAGGGAAATCCATATGGAGGAAGAGCTGTGAAAGTTTCAAAGAACTCAAACCAGAGATTCAATGTCATATCCAAATCTCAGGTCACTACAGTGTGTCCAGAGGAGTAGTGGTGATCAGAGAATACCTGCCATGTATTGTGAAAGGGGTTGTGGGGCTTGATGGGCTAGACCTGCTGCTGCTCTAGCCAGTGCCTCTGCCCCACATACTGCCAGAGATTCTTGCAGCTCATGTGCATCTACTGGGACAGTGTTGCACCCAGAATGAATGGCGTGGTGTGGCGTGGCACTGCGCGGCATAGCATGGCATGGCATGGTGCCCCGTGGAAACCCAACCCAACATATGTCACCTGAGTCCCCTGGAGAAAGGCCAGGACTTACATCTAACAAATTCCTTTGGCCGAGCACTTCAGATGTCTTCCTGACATTAGATGGTGTGTTAAAAGGAGTGGGCAGGAAATAGATTTCCAGATGTGCTGGACGTCACCTCCAGCCTTCCTGGCCATAGGCCATGGCAGACGCTACATTGAGTTGAAGTCCAGAACATCTGGAGATCTACCTTCAATTCACCCCTGCCATGACGAATAAGAGGAAATATCCAGGAAATCAGCACTTTCCTAAAAAGTCATTACATGTGAAGCAAACATACTGTATCCGCGTTGTTTTGTCTATCATTTGGTGAAAGGACAAATGAAACATAACACTTTTCAGGACATCCAACATTTTTATATATTAAAAGTGAAGGTATCTGTGTTGGTTTGAAACAAAATTATATAGCATTCAGTGATTTAATTATTTTTCCCCTTGAGGAAGAGTACACTTGCCTTTTAAATTCTTTTAAACCCTTAGAAACACTAAAGGTTACAGACCTTTACTCTAAACCTAACAAAACGAAATTCATGAAAAACTCAGCTGGTCAGCTTCTTTATTTAATAGTCCAATCCTTAGTAACCACATTAATCCACAAGTAAATACCCCTGATTTCAGGGGGACTTCCTTCTACATATAGATGGCTGCACACTTAGGCAAGTCAGAGGACTGCCACAAACCATTACCTGAAAGTTGTTGATGTCATTAATAAATATTGGATGCAGATGTTTATTATTAATGGGATAGCAATTATTAATGACTATTAATTTGCTTAAATAATAATTATTAATTTTAATCATTTATATTCCATTTTTCTACACTGTATTACACTGGAGGGACAAGATAATTATTTTGCATTATACTCAGGACCATGAAAAGGCAGTACTGGTGAGTTATAGGACGTGTGACCATGTATTTATCAAAGGAAGTCATGCTGCAGGAGCCAACACCGTCAATGCCATACGGGTGTGCAGCAGGACAGAACAGCCAGCAGCATCCTCCATGGACCACTGGTGCCAGTCTCCTCCTAGTAAAGTGCATGCAGGGCACCAATGGCCCATCAGCATCACAGCTCTGAGAAGTTCCCCCCTTCCAGCCTCAGCCTCGTCTTGCATAGCCCTCTGGGAAGTACACAAACCACTCCACAATGTGCTTAAGCCCTCATGGGCTATTCCCACCTGGCCACGTAACTCTGTTGTTATTCAGGTACAGGTTGGTTGGCTTAGAAGTACTTGAGACAGAAGCCTAACAGAAGCATTTTCTTGTGCTTATTTTGTATATCCCGGTTCATGTTTAGGCCTGACAATGCTTTTGGAGAGCTGATGTCTATCAGCCTGGACTCTGGAATGTGTGGAAGGAATAAACCAGAAAGACCAAAAAGACAGTAACTCACCCAAGACAACAAAGCAGTAAGAAAGAGGACACGAAGTGGGACAGCGCCTTATGCCCAGCCATTCTGAATGCCATTAATGGGTCTCGCACACGGTGTTTCTTGCTTGGAACATGCATAGCCTTCTATTTTTGAAGCTACCGGTCATTGTTTTTTCTGAAAGCTTAAGTAGATGTTCAGATAATTGCTCATACTGGACCTATGCATGAGAGTTCACTTTATCTTCATGAAAGCATTTGTGGTCCTGATTTGTCTGAAAAGCTGCATTTTTTCCTGTTTTTGGGGCGGGCAGTAAAGTTTCCCCATGCATTTTTTATTAATTCCCTAAAAGAAAAACCGTCACTGAATTCACTGTAAAATGTTTGTTTGTTTGTTCTTATCATATTATCTAAACTGCAGGCAAATGATTCTGGGAAGAAATGGAAGGAGGAAAAGTTTAAACATCCCCAGTTCCTGCTCTGCCATGGCCCTGATCCAAATTGGGGCTGTGCATGCTTACACAAAAATAAAACAAGCACCAAAAGCTCCTCTATGAATTACAAGCAAAGATTCAGTTTGGTGCCTCTACACTAATCTGTTGGGGATAGATGATTAGATTCAACTTCTGTAGATATTCTTTAAATATAAAATCTTTTGTTTTAGCTCATTTTCCTGTGTGGCTTAAACTGCACTACTTTGTTCATACCTTTGAATGTGTTTTTATCTGAACTATGTTTTCATCAGAATCCTCCAGGTGCCATACACTGGCTCCTGGATCGAGCTGCGTCAATGTTAATCTCAGACCACAGGAAGCAATTCCTTGCACTCCTGCTTAGATCTGTAGGTAAAACTTTTCTCCCCCACTCCCCACTCACACACACACTGCAGTTTAGACTTCAGTAATACACATTCTTAATTGGCAGCGATTCACTTATTTTGGGTCAATTATTGCTGTCCGAATTGTGTATTCTAGTGTCCCTCAGATTAATTTATTATTTATTTTCTATCCTTTGTACTTACCTATTGTTCCATATTATCAAGTTTTCCTTTCATTTACTGCATGTTTTCATTATTTGTCACCTAATAAATATCCAACCTATGGTACTCATTTGGTCCGACTCCAATCTTTTCTTGTTGCTCACTGGAGTCAACAAAGCTAAAACAGGACGGATTTTCTCCCCTTGCCTCAGTGGCTCAGCAGGACAGATGCGTGAGCAACCAGGTGGCTACTCAGCAGCCCTGTGAAACACCATGTGGGGTGGACAAGTGGACTGCACCAAGGAGTAGATTTCATCTGGAGACATCAAAGGAGTGCATGAGTGTTCCTTAATAATCAGGTGGAAACTTCGGCTCTGGCAGATGGACAGTGATTGGCCCAGCTGCTGGGCACGCAATGTGGAAAGTGCAGGTTTCCTTTTTCACAAAATTGTAATGATTGCATATCTAGCCTGGGCTTCAGTGCTATATATCACTTACACAATGTCCCACTAAATATTTTTTTTTGTTTGTTTCTGGTAAGTCTTCTATATTGCCTAATATTTTTGTTTTTAAAAACCCCTAGCAGTTCTCCTCTCTTCCCCTCTCTCTCTCTCTCTCCCCGTCACACCCACAGACACACATACCTTGTTTTGTCTTTTTACTGATGCTGTTGTCATTATTTTTCATTTTCATGACTGCCCATGACCACTTAAATAGCATATCTTGTTCAACTGGATTTAGCCTTTGTCTGCAAATTCTTTGCTGTATCTGACTGTAATCTGTTACACAAAGATCTGTAGATGCCTACAGCTAAAGATTAAGCATCTTTCCTCTTGGCTGCAGGCTTGCACTTCACTGAAGTCTGGCAATAATCTACTAGTTCAAGAGAAGCCACAAGTGTAAAGATGCCCTTGCTTGCATTGGCTTTAGTAACTTGATGGAATGCTTGTTGACTGCATTGCATGGACAGCAAGAAATGCTTATATCCCCACTAAATATTCATCTTAAGATGTTTTAAGAAGAAAGAAAGCCCTGAAATTAATTGCTGATCAAATGAACTCCGTTCTAGAGTTCACTGCAGAACATCCTTAAATTTAGACAGGAAAAAAGTCCAGCAATGTCCAATACACATGCATGACACCTAAGGGACTGCAAATTCCATTACTGGAAGCAGCCTGTATCACTGACACACCTGGGGTTTCTATTTTGTTGGTGCATTCCCAAGGTAAGTAGGTCAACGTAGGAGTGCAGTAATAGCAACACAATCCTATGCATATCTACTGATACATCATTCCCTTGGAAATCAACAAGACTTACTCCAAGCTAAGTAGGTATAGCAGTATGCTGTTATTTATTTATTATTAAAGTTCTGTTCCACAACCAATTAGTCCAACAGGACTCTCTAAGTGGATTACAAAGCAAATAAGAACATATATAACAATGAAATAACAATAAACCTATTAAATAAATAATATAACCATAAACCAACAATATAAACAACAACATACCAATAGACACAAATCACAACAACATACAGCTCACATCAATATACAGCTGTGAGTTAGACAGTAACATAAGAAGTTAAAATTCTGAAACTCAATTTAAAAAAAATCTCTTTGTGCATCCAATTGGGCTTTGCATCAGCTTTGGTGCTGAGGCAGCGAATTGAGGGTCGCGGATCCCCCTTTGGTGGAGCTGGTCATTTCAGCATGCCACACTCTGGGTGGTGCCTCCACACTTTGCCCAGGCTCAGGTTGCTCTGAGCCTGCCTCCATTTCTACATCCTGCCCTGGAGGCAGTAACTCTTCAACTCTCCCATGGGAAAATGGTGCTGACGGTCCCAGTGTCCTCCTGTGGTGACTTTTGCATGGTCCGAAGACCTTGACGCTCCCCTCGAGGATGGACTGTTTGACAAACAATCTCCTCGTCACCCTCAGAATCATCATCCCCACAGGAGGTACTAAGCACCTCATGAGGGAGTGCCTGAGCTTTAATCAGGTGTGTGCACATGACAACCTGGGTCTTAAAACCAATAAGCATTCACAATAAAGACAAACACTTCAGCTACACTGATTTTCAGGGCATTTATGTGCCTCACTTTCTGTGGCTTCTCCCCATGTGCTTTGAATAAAATGCTTAACTGGAGTGGTCAAAAACATGTTTTTGTGGAACACTAAACTCTGCTTGACCTCCGCTGCAGGCCTGAGTACATAACAATAATTTCTTTAAAGAACTTCAGAGCTGTACAGCTGCTTCTCTTCACTGTTTCCAGTTAGTAATCCCTCCCCACCCATAAGCTAGGGAACTTTCAGGGTTGTTTAACAAAGCACAAGTGTAGCATTGGATGTTTAAAAAAACATTTCACACTATTTGAAATACCCCTCCTTTTTTTAAGGATGAAAATCTGCCCATTCCATTCAACTCCCAATAGTTGCTCCTGTTAGGAATGCATCGACCATGTCATCTTTATATGCAAATTCAGCTTCAGGCAATATGTGTAGGGATTTACCTCAGTATATTGCTGGAAACAGAAAACCTTTTATATGAGGCTTGTCTTTCCAGAGTTCTACCAGAAGTAAGATTTCTGCAGCTCTAAGGGTTTCAGAGGGGTTATCTATTGCTATGAATGCTATAAGTAGGTCATATCATAGGTGTAAACAGAGAGGCTACTTGGAAGTGGGGCTGAAATTATAGTATTTAATTGAGAAAGTTTGATTCAAGGCTTCCACATTGATTCTTAGGTTGGCTTGTTGATTGATTGATTGATTGATTGATTGATTGATTGACAAAATGTGTGCCCTTCCATTCAGTGAAAAACAGTTCCAGGACAATGTACAAAGTCATATTTAAATCAACATATCTACAACACATTAGGTGTTAATGTGCTTTAAGATGGGGTTTTAGCTGATGTAATTTGTTGCCTGATGCTGTACTTTTTTATTGTATTACTGGTCTGGGACTTTTAAAATAAATAAATAAATAAAATACTTAAAACAAAACAAGAAAAGCCCTGAAAAACTGTCAAACCAGGTAAATAAACAGAAGAATGAAGGTAACAAAATACAACATAACTCATCCTCATCATCATCTAAAGCCTGGTCAGATTGGAAGATTGTCATCCAATGGCACAAAGCAACATGAGAGCTGGTGCCAAACAAATGACAGTTAAGTTCAACTAAGTCTGAACCCAAGGCTGTGCTTTCCTGAAGCTATGGTTAAGATGTTGTCAGAACAGCATACATTCAAAGCTTTTACCAAGGCATGATCTCTGGACTATGGTAACATCTGGAACTGACTTCCTATATGATTTATCTGGGCCACATAGTACATACTTGAGATGAAGATGACCTACATTAACTGGATTTCTAATGTTCAATCAACCTTACCAGTTTCCATTTATTCTAATGCTCCATGTATGCATTTGGATACTTCAATACACACTTCCCATGATCTGTCCTTGTTGAGAATTATGCATGTTGTTAGTCACTTTATTTCAGCAGAAATACAACATGCTCATCTGCAACTCCCATATCTGAAACCATAATTCTGTTGCTGAGCTCACCTGCATCACAATCAAATATGAGGTGAAGAATTCAATTCAAAGTATGAATAAGACTGGGAAGGCCCATTTATTCCTGGCAGAGTGTGATCTATCTCTTAACCTAGTCTACCCTACAGAGTTGTTCTTCTGATAACAATGGCAAAAGGAAGGATTAAAAATGAACTAAATAATCAGGTAATATCTCATCCCAGAGCAGTTTTCCGCTATAGCTTATGGGTTAAATAACAATAGGGTAATTGGCACATCATCCTTTTCCTTTTGAAAAGCCATGATCTGCTTCCCAGAAGTATGATGTGCCCTTTTTCAAACTCAGTTGGAGCTTCCTGCCTTGTAATAGACTTTCTCCTCTTTTCATCATTGTTTCTTCTCAGATAACACTCATGTTAGGATTCCCTTTTCTCCCAGACCTTAGAATACAGTTCTAGAAACCAAACTTTAACAGCTGAAAGAAGTCCTTGAAATCTCTAAGACAAATATATGGGTATGTTCTGTTTCATTTTTACCATTCAAAGACCAATGTGCCCTTTAAATATTTTTTCTGAAAAATAAGTATAATACTGTTGTTTTTAATCACAGTACTCTGCCTTTAAATTTAACAATTTCATCCATCTAACTTGGTTGTGCTCCATACTGATATTTCAGAATTCTTAGAAGAGTAATAAAGACGTATTTGACTTTCTGGAAAAGTTGAGATGTAATATAATTCCCTTTTTCTACTTAAGGTTTCTACCAGAGCAGCCATGCCAGACCAGTTAATGGTAGCCCAGCTATCTCATGATTCCAGATGCTATCATAGCTACAAACACATAGCAGATGTTTTAGCAGCAACCATGCCACTGACATAGCATTAAAATCTGCACCTAGATGTCGGTTAGGTAGAAGAATGCACACAAAAAGGTTTTAAGTCCACTGAGGTAGGACCAACCCTCTCATTTGTTGAATAATGATGATGATAACATAATGAATGTAATACAATTATGATAATGAAGCTTCCTTCTTTTGGAGGCCTTCCTTCCTAGAGGAAAGTTCAGTGTGTTTTGGGCTTCCTCTCCAAGATGGAGGTTCAGTGCATTAGTGCCAGACTGAGAAAATGTCTTCTGGACAAGATCGAAGTGACCTGGTTTCATTCACTTGGACTGCAAACTATCAGATATATGTAGAAAAACTGCAGCTAGGCTTATGTCTTGCTTGATTACTAGTATGAATGGATGGATATGTCTGAATTACATGACCTTGTTTTCCATGCTCTGTTTTAAATTATTTCAATATAATGTTGAAGTGCTGACTACTTTTACCGCTGACTACTTTTACTGTGTATGAGTAAGCTTTTGAAAAACAATCAACCTTGGCTCAATGTGCTTTCAGTCAAATGACAGTCTTCCATTCTACTTCAAATGGGATTGTACTCCTGGTGAAGTTTAAAATGTGCTAGAAACAATAATAGCAACACTTCCAGAGTAAATACAACAGGCTTCTTCCTGTACTCAGATATTTATTTCCATTCTTCCTTTCCCCATAAGATGAAGCTAACACAGAAGCACCTGAATAGACCTGACACCAGAAAGCAACTGAGCATTTGCTTTATCTAAGAAACTGCATTGTCATAATGCTATTGGATTTCATTGTGGCCTCATGATCAGCAGCAGTGTGCAGTCACACTCACATACACATGTGTGTCCACAGGGCTTCGCATGGAACTTACCTGCACCTGCACACCTGTACAGACATCATGCAGGGTTAAGGAAGCCTAAAATGCATAGCAGCACTTACATTGGCATGTAGGGGCCATGTGCATAGGGACACAGGAGGAGAACAGGTGAAGACCATTAATAATGACTTCAAAATACAAATTAATCTTGCTCCTTTTAAGCGGATGATTTATTACACTGCATCAGGCATATATTATGTTTGGCTTCACTGAATACAATTATTTGTATTTCACTTTTCAGGAAAAAATATTTCCAATACAAGATAGCCATGCATTGATATATACATTATTAGAAGTAACTCTTAAGGGGGGCAGTTGGTGGTAATGCCCTTGTGACACATTTCACTTCCCACATCTTTGTGGAAACAATTGCACAGTTAGCTTTAACCACCTTTATTTTTCTTCTCCCTTGCTTGAATTATGGGCCCCCATACTCAGGTTGCTCTATGGGACTATCTTGCTTGCCTCTTATCCAAGATTCAGGTAAGATGAGGAAGTTCAGGATTACTTCTTGGATTTGCAGATGACGAAAAACTGGGTTATAGAGCTAATAGCCTGGGAGACAGAAAGATTCAAGGTGATCTTGATAGGTTGGAGCTCTAGGCTGAAAACAACAGAATGAAATTCAGTAGGGGCATTTGCCAAGTTCTGCACCTAGAAAAGAGAAACCAAATGCATCATTACAAGATGGGGAATATTTGGCTCAACAATAGTACAAGTGGGAAAGATCTTGGAATTGCTGCAGATCACAAGCTGAATATGAGTTAACAATATGATGTGGTTGCAAAATGGGCAAGTGCTGTTTTGGGCTGCATTGATAGAAGTATTACTTCCAGATCACATGAAATACTAGTTCCCACTTACTCACTGGTTAAGCCTCAGCTGAAGTACTGCATCCAGTTCTGGTCACTACAGTTTAAGAAATATGCAAACAAGCTGGACACAGTTCAGAGGAGAGCAACAAGGATGATCGGGACACTGGAAACAAAGCCCTGTGAGGAGAGATGGATGTTTAGCCTTGAGAAGACAAGCCTGAGAAGAGCTATGAAAGCACACCTCAAGTACTTGAAAGGTTGTCACACAGAGGGGGGTCAAGGTCTCTTCTCAATCAACCCGTAGTGTAGGACACTGAATAATGGCTCAAATTACAGGAAGCCAGATTCTAGCTAGAGAACAGGAAAAATTGACAATGGAACCATTTATTTATTTATTTATTTATTTATTTATGCATATGCCACCCCCTACTCCAAATGGAGTCTCTCCTAATTGTCTAGGGAGATTGTGTAGGACAGGATGAAATTGTAATGTGTAGGACGGGATAGAATTGTGTAGGATGGGATAAACATATTTCAAATAAATAAAGAAATAAAAATTGTGGGCTCTTGTGCACTAGATGCTTGGAGTCCTGCACTAAGCAGGGGGTTGATACCCTCTGGCCTTATTGGTCACTTTCCTCTCTACTATTCTGTGCTTCAGCCTCTTATATCCTGAATCCCTTTCCTAATCTCTCAGAGATACTAGATCAGTGACCTGAATATTGTTATTTATATCATGGATACCTTGTTATTTGTCCACTGTACTTATCTCCAGAGTTGTCCAGGCTGATAGAGCTTTTCAACACTGCAATCCCAGCAACCCCTTCTTTCAGTTATGGTTCTGCCCTCTGTCAACATTGCAAGCGCTGTGACTAGCTCTAGACTGTCAGGAAGGAAGAAGGGGAACTCCAGCTGTCCATCTTGCTGGGGAAACCCAGCCAGCTAGAGCAGGAACTTGGGTGTTCTTCACCTTTCTCTCTCCCCGCTCTCTCTATGGATGGAGAAATTAGTTCAATTTGTATTTTAATGCAACCTTATATAATTTTTCATTTTCAAATCACTTTGCGAACCAAAACAAAGCTAACTTTTGAAATCTGGAGTTAAAATGTGGGCATTAGGTACAGTAATGTCCCAAAATGAACTGTATGAAAAAATGACTTTTTTGTTTTTGCTATTAGGCCGAAATATATGTATGTATGTATTCGGGAAAATGTATGTATTCTGAAAAATGAACACAAATAAGCTTACAAGTTTGCATGCAAACTTTCTTTTTTACAGTGCTCAGTATTCAGTGCAAATCGCTGTGAGTAAAACTTCCCATTGCATCTTTAACAGCTGCTATTGCTTCCTATCGTCTTTCTCATCGTTACTGTTGCTTGGTTGCTTGATAGGCAGGCAGCCAGTGAGGGAATAGGCAGAGGCATCTGATGCTGCTCATCAGCTGTTAACCATCACCATTATGTGGGCCACATATAAGAGGCAGGTGATAAAGCAGGCTGAGATGGTGAAGAGGAAGAGCAAGTCCAAGGTTACTATTTCTGGTGGGACCCTGGCAGAAAGTGCATGCTCAGCAGGTACCCACCACTTCTGTCATCGACACCAGCCCTGCTCCTTGCACATACTGGATCTACCATGTTTTCACCAATGGCTGGAATGTGCCACCAGAGCCATGCCATTAATTAATCCTACATAAGAATAAGAGTCATAAATACACATATAGCAAGCGGGCAAACAAAAAAGCATGTCCCTCATCCAATAACCATGCTCAAGATCAGCATAATAAAAGGGCTGGGGCTCCCAGCCACATAAATTGTATCATTCCCATAGATTTTAGATGGATCCATATTTTCTACCATACTTGCTAGACTGCACATAAAGCAAGACAGGGAGGTGCTGACTTTCAAAAAATATAGCAATGAATTGCAAAATACAATTGTTTGGACGATGTATGCCCTGGAGGTGCTGCGGTTTGTTGTATTATAAATAAGACACTTCATATTATCCTTCCTGTGTTTCTGCAGCATAGCAGAGCTAATAATGTGTAACTGATGGAATTTCAAATAAAGCATTATTAAAATATTTGTTCAATGACCTTTTTGCCCTTTCTTTCTTGTCATCTTGTGAGTGCTAGGGTTCGGGTGCAATTTCCATCCATCTTATATGCTTCCTTCTGCTCTGCTCTGCTCAGCAAGGTCCTCTTAATTGGTTCATAGCTTGTATATTCTGAACAATTTGACTAAGTTAAGTCAATGAAAAATGTCTGGTATCATTTCTGAATTAGGGTTATATCGTAATTCAAAACAGCAAACGCTTACAGAAGGATACAGACAGATCTTTTTGGCAACGGCATTTTTTTGTCCCCCCATCTGTTTTCAGGAAACAAAAACCCCAGATACGTTATCTGAATTCCTTTAAGAAGATAGAGGCAATCCGTTGTTAAGTATGCATATTTAGACCTTACATTCATTATACGACGTAGAATCAGGGAAAATATGTACACCATCATCCTATGTGTGTTTGCTCACATGTAAATCTAAGACTGTTTCACAGTAAGTGTGTTTAAGGATTGCATGGTTAATTTTTAAGGAATATATAGGAAGTTGCCCTATTTTTTGATACACCATTCATTTATACTGAATCAGACCTGCAGTCCATCTAAATCAGGGCTGTGCATAATGACTAGATGTGGACTTCCAGGGTTCCAGACAGAAGAAATAAGGGACTGAAGCAGACTGTCTACAAGCATATTTTTACCCTGCCTTACCACTGCAAGATTGTCAGATTACAAGTTCTTCAATTTAAAAAATGGCTTCTGTTCTGAAGGTGTTCAAAATCTAAGTAGATTTACTTTAGTGCCATAAGTAGAATGGGTTACACCCCAAAATTATTCAAAGGAGAGGCTGCTTGTGCAATAGGATATTTCCCCCATTTTCCTCCAAGGCCTGAAAATAGTTCTGAACTTTAGCTCAGAATGAAAATAAATAAATTAAATACAAATACGTCTTTCCCAGATGTCTGGTGGCATCCGAAAAGGAATGTGATGTGCGTGGGTGGGGATGGAAACACGGAAGTGCCTCAGCTGGGGCAGGCACTGTGGGTAACCCACCCATACCACTTGCAAAGCCTTTCATGAGTGCCACCTGAATGCCAGGAGAAGCTTTTCAGAAAAAAGAAAGGGCCGCAGTGAAAACAAATGGGAAGTAATGCCAGTTTTTGGGCATGATTCAATATATGTAGGATTTATGCTGAGCCAATGATGACTGAAAGGTTAGAGAAGGGTTCTGTACTAAGCAGAAACATAAGATGAAATGCACAGCTAGTAAGTTACATGAATATAAGTCGAACCCAGAATTCTTGGTACACTCCAAAAGTACACCCCATGTCACAATTTAAAAGTGTACTCCAAGTTGCAATTTAAAAGTGAACTCTAAATACTAACCAAGATTCTTCAAATTAACCCAACAATATTGTCTGGGAATTCAGCATCTCTTTATTACCATATTTCTAATTTTATGGAAATCATTCCTTAAATGGCACACAAGTGTGAGCACAGATGTGTTACCTATGGAAATGTGCTAACTCCTCCTTTAATCTAACCTGCTTCTACAGACATCATAAAAATAACAAATAAAAAAAAACTTGGAGATGAAATTAATTTGTTCATACAAATAAATTTATTCCAAGATTTCTTTTCTGGAGTTTCATTCAAATAGTTTTCACAGATCCTCTGAATACTTAGATAATATTTTTTTTAATTTCAAATTTGTGATCTTTTGGAATCAAAGAACTTTCTGTTAAGATCAAACTAACTTACATTCTAAAATTTGAGATCTGAGAATTAATTAATACCAAGAACTGACAATATTTGACTGTTAGCACCTGACCTGAAAAGCAATAGTATATCACAGAAGTTATTCAAGCTTTCTGTCTCCACAGAATACACACCTATTGGACTCCCAAGGCTCTCCACCACAGGCACTTGCAAGAGGCAGATGCAGGGCATCGGCATGCCACATTATTTCCCATTTTATACTGGATGGAGGCATCCAACATTGCACATGAATAGCAGTGGGCAGCTGTCTTTTGGAGAACTGGAGCATTACTGATTCTCTGACAGAAAAATCCTGATTATATTCCAAAGAATTCTACTACTCATTAGAAGATAATCGTAAAATTGTTTGTGTATGCTAGTCAACAGTACTTAATGATTGACATATACAAATGTTTAGTGCTTGATTGCTAATGTGTATGGGAATGAATGGATCTGCCAATCTGTGTTGCCAAAAGTGTGTTGGGTCGAGTAATCTCCAGGACCTTCCCTCCCAGAATCCCTGGCTTGGAGGAAGGAACCCTTGGAGCCAAGGATTTAGCCGGGTCTTTGAAGAGCCATACCAGCCACTTTTTCTGGCTGACCCAGCTCTGCCACAAGCCCAGTTGCTCTCTGGCTTACTCTGAGAATATCTGAGAGTGCACTGGAGGGCAGACAGTGGTATGAGCAAAGCGATGGCAGATGCGATGCGGTGATGTGAGGAAGCAGCATGGCGGTGGATGATGGGGGAAATGTGGCAGTATAATGGGGAGGCAATGTGGCCATGGCCACGGGGTGGGGGAAGGCAGTGTAGGCGGCAGGTTTGCAAGAGCGCTGCAAGCCAGAAAACTAATTAATTAAAGATGTTTTCATTTGTTTACTGTCTTGAACAAAGGGAGGGAGAAAAGGATACATACAGAGGCAGAGACCTAATTCATATCTTAGATTATTAAACCGAGATATGATCATGTGAATGTCACTGAGGGTCACGAAATGAGAATGGAAAGGAAAAATAATAATAATTTTAACAGAAATTAAGTGAAGAAAGTGCCATTGACCTTATGAAGAGGGCAACTCATTTTCTAGAAGGAAAAAATGTATAATTTGATTTAGCTACCTCTGCACTTAAAGGGTCTACCACATAGCAAATTTGCTTTTTTTAATGGAGACCACTGCAAGAGCAATTCATTATAGGCACTGTTTAGCATTGATGTAAAATAATTGGTCTTCCAAATCACATACTGACATTTATTTAAATTAGAATATTCGGGTGATAAATAAAATGGAAAGTTCTTTTAAAAATTTGGTTACCTGGAGCAGGATTTATGGGAAAAGATAAGTTTGAACTATCTTGGCTTTAGAGATAAGCTCATTATTATTTATGAAAGACAAATAATAATAATTATGAAATCATGAATACTTTTCTTTCTGCATTGATAAATGAAGGTTTCTACAGTAATAAGAAGTCATTATTATAACAAGGAAAGAAAAAACATATTTAGTCTAGCTGTTCTGATTCATTTTGCTGAAATGAATTGTGTAGAAATATCTACCACACTGTTCACAGCATGAGGCATAACTGTAATGGTATCATTTGTCTTGGAGTTATGGGTTTGCAGTATTTGACTCATAAACAATGAAATAGTCACTGGGGAAAAAATATCTACAGGCCCTGAAATATCCTTTCGCAGTTTCATCTTAGGGACATATTCTCACTCTTCCGAGAGGCCAACGAGCTACAGTGTGGCTGAGCTCGTGGTCTTCTGGCAGTCGGGGAGGGTGCAAGGGAAGCTAGCACACATTTCCTGGGACTCGGCCTCACGCCCTTTGACATGCCCCGCTTCCCTCCCACTCTCTGCCATAGTGCAAGCAAAAGCTTCTGCAGCACAAAAGAAATGATAGTGGCATACTCTACTTCTCCTTATTTTACAATCTACACTAGGTGTGTCTGATCTTCATGATGGTGTGAAAACTCCATATATATACTTTATTCATCCTCAGAGTTAACGTCCAGAAGATCTTTCAGTTAGTTTCCCAGCTGTCTCACCCAATCCCCACATTTTCTTTCTCTCTGGCTCACTGGTGACCTGGGAAGTAAAGCCAATGCTTCTCTCTGTCTGCTCATCTCACTAACTTTCCACTGTCCTTTGGGGTAAAATCACATTATCTTCAATGGCCTTACTCAGAAGTGAATCAGTGGAATTAAATAATGGGAAACTAAGCACAGGAGAGCAGCTACACTTGCTTTTTCGGAAGTGCTTTTGGGTACAAGGAGCTGCACATTTCCTCTCATCCTCCTTGTCCTTGATTTTTTGTGAGGAAGCGGAAGAAGCTGTCAATTATTTTCCCCCTTATTAAAACATCTCCATTCCTTTGGGCCTGTGCATAACTAATTGAGATAAATAAACACAAAAGCAAATGAACCTTAGAGGTCCATTTCCCTGTACACGTCCCCTTTCCTCCTCCTCCAGCTCCTGCAATTGCATTTTGTGGGGCGCAAGTACATGATCTCAACATAGTGGGAAGCACATGGTATTCATTAGCACATGCCCCAACTGTAAGAAATGCATTTCACACTAATACTGTGACTGTGCTCCCTCATAAAAAGAAGGGGTATTGCTTGGAGAATATTTTTGTAGACTGTCACATAGTTGGCATGTAAATAAAATGCTTAAATAAATTTGCTTCATTTTAACTCAGGCATAGCATTGTCTCTGGGAGAGAAAGGGTCTTTGGGGAGGGGGGTTTACATGTTATTTCTTGTATTCATTCTGATTTTCAATGCAACTCATGGGATAACTTTTGAAACATATATAGCACTAAAACACAGAGCCATACATACAGGGGATTGTCTGGTAGTCAACATAGGTCCACCTTTCACTTGAACTGATCCCAGACTGGAAAGACATGAGTAACCACTCAGCTCATCATCAGGAAGGCTTTGAAGGCTAGAAACAAAGATCTATCCTTAATAAGTATGTGTGCGGCACCCTTTTTCACATGAAGGATGCAATCCATCAAGGGAGGTACACATTTATATTTCAACAAGTTGTCATTATTTTATTGTACTTTTCTTTCCCTTTGAGATAACAAAAATAATGGTAAGAACACATTTATAGGAACTTATTATTTTTCCAGCAAGATTCTCCTTACTCTACCTTTCTTAGATTATATTATTTGAACAGTTCTATAGCAAATGTGCCATATTATCCTTCACAATATTCAATCTTTTCCACCTCCACAGAGCTGTCAATGTACCAGTTACAGCACACATCCCCAAACACCCCAAAACATCTTGACAGCTAGCCTCCGTTCTTTTCATAAACAGATTTAAGACATCTTGTTTGTTGCACACAGCACACTTTTACTAGAAGACTTTCCCAATAAAAGTGAAACTTTTCAAATTGTCTCCTAT
Source organism: Varanus komodoensis (assembly GCF_004798865.1). Taxonomy (NCBI): domain Eukaryota; kingdom Metazoa; phylum Chordata; class Lepidosauria; order Squamata; family Varanidae; genus Varanus; species Varanus komodoensis. The sequence goes on along the minus strand of NW_025335761.1, from coordinate 27,678,586 downwards.
AAAATAGTCTCAACTTGAAGGAATCTCAAACGGTAAGACCAGAAGGTGAGTCACAGCTGAATTTTGCAAACTGAAACTCTCTCGTGAAACAGTTCAAAAGCCAGAATTGCTCACCTTATTGATTGCAATTCCAGTTGCTTTGAAATGAGGAAAAGTTATTAGTATTCAAATTAACATTGAATTAGATTGTAATTAATAAATTAAAAGTGCAGTCCTAATGACCTGTGCAAGATGTATATAAGCCTCTGGATTCAATGGTATATGAGAATCCAGTGGCAGAAGGTCCCGGTTGCTTCTGCACTTCCCAGCCTGTATTTTCTCTAGACAGCTACTTCCATCCATCCAGATTAATGCTGGGAGCAGGAGCAAAGGAGGCTGTGGTACAAACTGGAACTGGAGCAAGTCTGCAGCCCAGTCTGTCCCCTTCTCAGTCCCTGCCACATTCCGTTTTCCCACTGAGGCCCACTTAGGACACTGAAGGTGCAGGGAAGGTCATAGCCTGCCATTTTTTTTCAGCAAAAAAACCATAATTACAATACATCACAACAATAATAATATAACATAACAAAAACACAATAATAAAAAGGTGCCACCACCACCCCAAAGACCAACGCTACCACCATTCACATACTATAACAATTAATAATATATAATATACTTCAGTTATTTCCATTTCCCCTTCAGAAGTTCATATAATCTTGACTGAGTTTATAGCCTTTGCCTTCTATCAGTACTGCTTTTACAAAATCTTCCCAAATTTCATTATATTTATTTGCTTTCATTAACCCTCTTTTAATTTTTATTTCTGTTGCCAGTTCATCGTTAATGGGAAGGTCATAGTCCTCAGAGTCCCAGCTTTGGGTTTGTAGGATGTCAGAACTGGGGCTCAGAAGAATCCTATGGCCTCCCAACTGTTGTCAGAAGCCCACAGGTTTGTGCTCTAAATGTACTGCACAGTTTTCATTATTGGATAATTCCAAAGTGAGGTACAACCAATAAAAAACCCATGTGGCATCAACCAAAACAACCCATCAAACAAGGGGGAACCCCTGATCCAGGGGAGTCCATGGAGTCAGTGCATGGTTTCAGAGTATGAGGTGGCTGGCAAGTCGGCCTGGGAGTCAGGGCACCCAGTTCCATCCCATATTTGGCCTTGACACTCACTGGGTGAGTCACTGACTCTCAGCCTTACCTTCCTCACAGAGTTGTGAGAATGAAATGGTTTGAAGAAGAATCAGTAAGATACAGGAAAATATGCAGGATATAAATGTAATAATGCTGCTGGTAATAATAAAATAATATAGACAGTCCCAGTTTGGTTCCTACCATCTCCACTTAAAAGAGAGTCGGATGAGACCTCTGGTTGAAACAATGTTCAGTCGCTGACAGGTCAGCTGTCTGCTACATAAACCAATGATCTGCCATAGAAAAGAGCATCATATGTTGAGATACTGAAATGATTCGGTGATCAAAGAACCTGCCAGTTTGACAGCAGAGTTAAAGTTACTTCATGTTGGTCCAAACTCTGAAAAACCAGGAAAAGGGAAGCCAATGCTCTGAGATGATATCCAATTATGCTTGCTTCATCTCCATAGTTGACAGATTAAACAATGGGTGACAAAGTACTTTTCTGATGCATTCAGGGTGATTACTAACCCCACCCCACATGATTACACTGATTGGATTTCTGGATTAGTATGTTTGGACCCAGCTATACAAACAAGTTAGTATTTTTGTATGAACTAACTTCATACAAAGTTATGAAGTTTGTATGACTTTGAACAACCCATTGTTCTACTGTTTTGGCATCTCCCTGAATTTTCTTATCTCCTGTACTTTCATTCCCATCATATGTGCTGCTAGGGAGTAAAGCTTGTTCTGCTGGACCAGAAATACATCCTCATCAACCCTCTGGTTCTCATGGGAAGTTTTCCTTTCTCTTGCGCGTGCTCCAAGGACTCTTCTGAGTCTGCATGCCCGACACTACCACCCATTGGGTAGCCCACTGAAGGCAGGCAACATGGCAAGACTATAGGCAAGGAGGCATTCACACAGTAAAGATGGAAGTGAGTAGATTGGAATTCGTTAGAAATGTTCTGAGCTTCAGAACCTGTCAAAATATTTGAGAACCACTCAACATTTGGATATTCATTTGAATATGTAGATTCAAACACAAATCTAGCAGTAAAGTTACTTACATGTTAATTGCTTATACCCGAGGTGACACTCTTTCCATCACTACAAAGATTTATATATAATGATTCATAGATTCATAGAATAGGCAGGTCAGAAGTGGCCCTAGCTGGTACAGTATGCCAAGTCACACCATCCCACTCAGATGACTGTCCATTTTTCCCTTGAATGTCTCAAGTTTGGGAGAGATCACAACCTCTCTTGGCAACTGGTCCCAGTCTCGTATTGCTCGGACAGTTAACATCAAAATATAGAAACACAGAAACAGAAGAGTTAGAAGGGGCCTCCTGGCTATCTAGTCTGATCACTGCTACCAGCCAGCTCTGCTCATGACATGCCTACCGTGTGCATGCCCAGCCTATCCTTGAACACCCTCACTGATGGGGCTTCAGCCACCAAGTTGGGAAGTTTTTCCTGGTGTCTAGCCTGAATCTGGTATGCTGCAGTTTAAGTTCATTCTTCTGTGTCTTGCGTTAAGAGATGACTGAGAAAAGGTCTTTTCCATCCTCTTTGTGACAGCCTTTGAGGTACTTATAGAGTGCTTTCATATCCCCTCATAGTCTTCTATTCTCAATGTTGAACATGCCCAGTTCTCTCAGCCTTAGGGCTTAGTTTCCTGGATCATCTGTTTTATCCGCCTCTTTAACCCTTTCTAGTTTTTCTGAATCTTTTTTAAAGTCTGGGTGCTCAGAGCACAGGATTCCCGGTGTGGTCTGACTAGTGCAGAGTACAGGGGAACTAGTACCTCTCTTGTTCTTGAAATGATGCTTCTATTTATTCATCCTCCCCTCCCCCCCCCAAAAAAACCCATTTGCCCCTTTTCTGGCTGCATCACATTGCTGCCTCATATTTAGCTTGCTGTCTACACCAACGCCAAGGTCTTTTTTCTGTTTTGGTGCTGCTGAGTCAAGTAATCCCCATCTTGTATTGATGCATTTGAGTTTTTTCCCCTAGGTGGAAAATTTGGCATTTGTCCCTGTTGAAGTTCATTCCATTGCTTTCTGCCCAGAATTCTAATTTGTCTAGGTCACCCTGGATCTTCCTTTTGCCTTCCAGGGTGTTAGCTATTATGCCCAGATTTGTGTCAAATTTAATTATTATTTCCTGGATTCCCTCATCTAGATCATTAATGAAGGTGTTGAAGAGCCCTGGTCCCAGGACTGAGCCCTGTAGCACATCACTTGCTACCTCTCTTCGGTTAGAGAAAGTGCCATTGATGTGACTCTTTGGTAGCCAGTCCTGGATCCATCTAATAGTAATTCTGTCAAGCCCACTTTTTGCTAGTTTGTTTATCAGGATGTCATGGTGAACTTTGTCGAATGCTTTATTAAAGTCCAGGTAAATTATGTCCACAGTATTTCTGCTGTCCATTTGGGTGACTACCCAGCCAAAAGATGAGATTAAGTTAGTTTGGCATGACTTACATTTTTAGAAATCCATGTTGACTTCTGTTCATCATTGCATTTTCTTCAAGGTGCTTGCAAACCAATTTTTGAATAATCTGCTCCCATATTTTCCCAGGGATTGTAGTTAGAGTGAATGGTCTATAGTTCTCTGGTTTATTCCCCCCCCCCCTTTCTTGGGGACATCTACTCTTCTCCAGTCATCTGGTGCTTCCTGTTTTCCAAGACTTCTCAAAGATAATAGATAGTGGTTCAGAGAGTTCTTCCTCCAGTTCCTTTCTCACTGTGGGATGGAGCTCACCCGGTCCAGGAAATTTGAATGCATTAAACTCATCAAGGTGTCCCTTGACCATTTGTCTGTTGGTCTTATGCTGCCATCCTGCTCTCTTATCTTGTACTTCCTCTTCTGTAGGTTGGTCGTATTTTCTCTTGTGGGAGACGACTGAGCCAAAGTAGAAGTTAAGCCCCTCTGCCTTCTTGTCATCTGTTATCTTTTGCCATCCATGCTGAGATGTTGAACTTCCTCCTCTTTCATGTGTCTTTGGTTTGGATGTAACTGAAGTCACATCCAACAGGCTTTTTGTTGGTTTTAGCAAGCCTCAGTTCATATTCTGCTTTAGCCTTCTGAATTCCACCCTTGCACGTCTTTGCTGTGTTTCTACTCTTCTTTTGTGGCCTGACATCCCTTCCACTTTCTGTACATGTCCTTTTTTTGGTTTCAAGCTGTCTCTTAACATTGTGTGGAACCATGAGGGCTTCCTCTGTTGTCCTTTGCCCATTTTTTTGGTTGGAATTAGATGTTATGCTTTGAGAATTACTTTTTTTTTTTAAAGATGTCCCATTCCTCATGGACTTCTTTCCCCTTTGGAGTGAGTTCTCAGGGAATTTTACTTAATTTTGAGCTGAATTTCTTAAAGTTAGCCCTCTTGAAGTCTAAGGTATATGTTTGGCTACAGTTGACTTTTGCCATCTTCCTAATTGAGAGTTCAAGAATGGCATGGTCATTTTCTTCCAGGGAACCTGACTACTATTCTGTCCATTGGATCTTCTCTGTTGGTAAGTATTAGGAAAAGGGTAGTTGTTCTTTTCATCCTTTCCTCCACCTTCTGCTGCAGGAAGTTATCAGTGACACATGTCAATAATCTTTTGGAAGTGCCATATTTGGCTGAAAATTTCTCCCAGCGGATATCAGGGAAATTGAAGTCCCCCATGATGACCGCATCATGCTTCCTTGCAACACTGGCAATTTGTTTTTTGAAGATAATGCCTTTGTCCTCTCTTTGATTGGTTGAGTGGTAATAGATGCTAATGACCTTGTTTTTTTGCCCCTCTTAACTTGGCATAAATGCACTTGATGTGACTACTTAGCTTCTCCGGGTATATTCATTGTGGATATACGTGTTTTTAATGTATAGTGCAACTCCATCTCCCTTTTCATCCCTTCTGTTTTTCTTGAAGGGGTTGTATCCATTGATTTTCAAATTCCATTCATGAGAGTCTTCCCTCCAAGTTTAGATTATTACTACAAGGTCGTAGTTGCCCTCATGTACTTGGAGCTCGAATTTGTGTTGCTTGTTTCCAATACTCTGATGATTGGTGTAGAAGCATCACAGCTCCCTTGGATTGTAACCTGATCTTCTTCCTGCATTTTTGGGGATACTATTATTAGTCCCTATCTGAGGGATTTTTTCTCAGTTGTGGTACATAACTCATCAGTTGACATTGTGCCCTGAGGCACATCTCTGTCCCATGTGTGATTTAGTTTAAAGCCCTCCTAATGAACTTCTTCATGTGGCCAAGGACATGCTTTCCATACTTTGAGAGATGCAAACCATTGTTAGCCAGAAGTCTTTTATCCAGAAAGTTTAGTTTGTATTTCCAGAAGCCAAAATTCTCCCTCTGACACCACTGTTGTAACCAGATATTTACCTGTAGTATTTTTCTTTCCCTATCATTTCCTCTTCCACTAACAGGTAGGATTGGGGAGAAGACTATCTGGGCCCCACTTTTTTTATTTTCCTCCCTAGAGCTTTGAAGTCTGATGTTATTTCCCCAGTACTCCTCTTGCCTGTGTTGTTCATTCCCATACGGGTGAGAAAGAAGGACTACTTATCAGTAAGTTGTATGAGTTGCATGCATGTGTTAGTTATATCATTGCTCTTGGCTCCAAGGAAACAGCACATCGGGTGTTTCTCTGGGTCAACTCGGCATACATATTTTTCCATCACTTATAGTAGGGAGTCTCTTCGTTTTGTTGTTGCAAGCCTGGGTAGCATTCCTTGTGCTAGGTTCATTATTGCTGCGAGCTTGGGTCGTGCCTCTCCTATTTTGTTGTTCTTTGTTTCTTGGAAGAGTCTTTCATGTTTGGTTGTTCTTCAGTCTCTTTTACAGAGTTTCTCAGTGTATTTATCAGTTCCTCCATAGCCAACTGATCACAGTGCCCTTGGTACTATTTGTTGTTGTTGTTAGTCGTGAAGTCGTGTCCAACCCATCGTGACCCCATGGACAACACTCCTCCAGGCCTTCCTGTCCTCCACCATCTCCCGGAGTCCACCTAAGCTCACACCAACTGCTTCAGTGACTCCATCTAGCCACCTCACCCTCTGCCGTCCCCTTCTTCTTTTGCCATCAATTGTTCCCAGCATTAGACTCTTTTCCTGGGAGTCCTTCCTTCTCATTAGGTGGCCAAAGTATTTGAGTTTCATCTTCAGCATCTGGCCTTCCAAAGAGCAGTCAGGGTTGCTCTCCTCTAGGACTGACCGGTTTGATCACCTTGCAGTCCAAGGGACTCGCAGGAGTCTCCTCCAGCACCACAATCCTTTTGTGCTCAGCCTTCCTTATAGAGAACACTGAAATGCCACCAATCTAGGGCTTACAGTCTATTTTTTTTCCTCCTTCAAAGAATACAGGGATGCTTCAAGGAAAAGTGGCAGGATATAAAGAAATGAGGGACCGTGTATGTTACACATTTTTGCACTGTATATATCCTTTGTCACACCATTGTAACTTAAAAAGAATTCAGACATTCTATCTATCTATCTACCTATCTATCTCATCCATCTAATCTGATAGATTGATGGATGATGGATGGATGGATGATAGACAGATGACAGACAAACAGACAGAGATGTAGACATAGACAGGCATAGACATAGACAGATAGACACGTAGACCGATAGACAGATAGACAGATGGCTTATGCACTTCATATTAATCCACTGATGGGATTATCTACTGCCATTTCCAATTGGTTTAAACAGTTTTGGAAGAATCCTTCTAAACTGTGCTTTCAGAAAGCTGGAACTTGTAATCAAATCTTCTCAACTCCTAGCTTTCACACATCCTTCAGCTCATGCACATACATCTCCTCCTCACTTCTCTTCTCTCTCTGTCATGGTTATATTCAATCAGTCCTTTGGCTCACCACCCACACAGAATCCAATTTCAAATACAAGTGTGATGAAGTAAACTTGTTCCAAACATTAATTTTTATTTCATAAGTTCACTTGAGTAGTATTCTTTGGGTAATTTTAAATTCTAGCCAGCAAACTGGATCTCTCTCTCTCTCTCTCACTCCCCCTCTCCCTTTCTCTCTCTACACTTTCACTGCCAATCAGAGTCTGCAGCAGTAGATGTTCATATTAAACCCATGATCTGCTAATTAAATTGCGATCAGTGAGTTTCCTTTCCCCCTTAGTTAGTGATGTTGTTGTTATGGGTCTTCTTCCATTTGTTTTCTGTGGGTAGCATCTAACACTGCCCTTGCTCTGGCAGGAATGTCCATTAACACAACCATAAGCTATGGCTTGGTAGTGAAACCAGAAACTAGCCCTTAGCCAGCACCTCTAAAGTGCAATAAATTGCTGCAAAGTGCTGTTCTAGAAGCACTGGTCTGAACTAGTTTCCAGGGCTGAGCTATGAAGCACTATTTTCCCTTATTTAGACCGTTTTATACCATTCCTATTTAGTCAATTACTCTCAAGACAGTTTACAATATCTGAAAATTTTAAAGTCATAACAAACACTACCATACACATTTAAACAATGACAAGATAAAACCAATAGTAATCACATTAATTAGAAGAAAATATAAAAGCAGACTATAATATAGTACAAATAATTATAAAATGAATTGAATCAAAACAGATTAAACCAACAAATAACCCCAGTGTAATATAAAATAAATAAGCTAAAAATATACAATTTTAACAATTAAAATACTGTGAAAATAAAAAGGGTTTGGCCTGGTGCCAAAAGGTGTACAGTGTTGGTACCAGGCACACCCATGTGGGGACCTGCTTCTGTAACCAGGGCACCATGGCTGAACAGGCCCTTCTTGTGGTTGTCACCCTTCAAAACGGACTCCCAAGAAGGACCTCTACTGATGACCTTAAGGTTTGGACAGGTGTGTATGAGAGGAGATGCTCCATTAGATATCCAGGTCCTCTACCATGTAGGACCTTATATGTAATTGTAAGTACCTTAAAGTGAGCCCAGAATTCAATCGGCAGCCGGTGAAGGTGATATAACACTGGCGTAATATGCTCATGCATCAGTGTACTCATTAAAAGGTGAGCTGCTCACCAAATGCCATGGACATACAGTTGTTGACATCTGGATCCAGGGAAGTCTTCTTCAGGAGGGGCCTGATCACCACCTCCTTTAAAGGAGCTGGAACCAGGCTCTCCTTCAGAGAAGCATTTATAATCTCCCAGATCCAGGTACTCACACACTTCTTGGCCTGGATGACCAGCCATGAAGAGCAAGAGTAAAGCAGGAAAGTGGTCAGGCAAACATCTCCAAGCATCTGGTCCACATCCTCAGGCTTCAGTCACTGAAACTCACCCATTAGAGCAGAACTAGATGATGCATTGTATGCCTCTGCTTTATGGACTACATTAAATGTGATGATGCTTAGGCGTTTTGTCCTCACATTGCTGAGCAAACTCGTCACAGCAGGCCCCTGAAGGTTCTAGTTGTTCTTCCTGTGGGTCAGTTCAAAGTCAGCCCCAGACCACTCAGAACAGCTCCGCTGGGCAGCAAGGACACGATAAAGATAACGGTTTCCCCTTGATGTTAAGTCCAGTCATGCCTGACTCTAGGGGGCGGTGCTCATCTCCGTTTCCTAGCCGAGGGAGCCAGCGTTTGTCCGCAGACAGTCTCTGTGGTCATGTGGCCGGCATGACTAAACACCAAAGTGCACGGAACGCTGTTACCTGCCCACCGAAGTGGTACCTTTTCATCTACTTGCATTTGCATGCTTTCAAACTGCAAGGTTTGCACGAGCTGAGACGGAGCAATGGGAACTCACTCCGTTGTGCAAATTTGAACCGGCAACCTTTTGATCAACCAGTCCAGCAGCACAGCAGTTTAAACCACTGCAGCACCTGCAGTCCCTAAGGACACGATACTGGCAGAATAAAAGTTTCTCTTGCCTCTTTCACTGCCATGGAATAGGCTCCATAATGATCTCTAAGCCGTGTTCAGTCAGATTCATCCCAAGTTTTCACCCACAGGTACTCCAGCCTTTTACCCACTTGCATCATTGCCTGCAATTCAGTTCTGTACCAAGGGGCTGAGTGGGCTTTGCACAGGGGCAGAGGGTGCTTAGGGGAGATTGTGTCAACTGGCCAGGCCACTTCCATATTCCAAAAAGTGAGCTGGGCTGCAACAGGAATGCCAACTATCTTAGCTAGAAAATTGCCCAGGGCACTCGGGAAACCATATGAATCCATTAGATTCCAGGGTTGGGCCAATCTAATGGGTCCCCCACCCTTACAGAGAGGGCAAGTGCTTGCCAGTCTGAATCTCACCCATTGCACTAGCATTCACTTGTGGACTGCCAGCATTTGCTGCTGCCCTGTATTTTTAACTAGGAATGTGTAACAGTTTTGTTTTGGTTCCTTTGTCAATCAGGATTCATCCATTTCTCATCTCTAGGGCCAAACACAGACTCAGAGTCGATCCATACATTGCCCAGCTTGCAATGTGATTCAGTGACACACACAAACTCACACACACATGCATTCAGGCATTCAACAGCATATGTACAACTGAGAAATATACATTAAATGATGCATACTTTTAATGTACATTTCAAACACACTTTAGAAGTAGAATGTATACATTCCCAAAATGGGTACAATTGAAGCTAACCTTTAGGAAACAGACACAAAAATGCACACACATTTTCATGCAAAATGCATAAACAATAATCTGACATGGATATGACATAAATGAGTAGCAAGGTGAAATCTGGAGAACTGACAAGGTCTGTTTTTAACCTCCCTGTTTTTAACTTCATTACAAGTTGCAATGCCAGATTCAAAAGAGAGAAAGAGAGAGTATAAAAAGGAAATTCAGAAAGCAATTCTGCATTTGGGAGTACATCTGACTGAATTCTGTGGAACTTACTTTTAAGTAAACAGGCTTATAATGGTTCTGCATGAAATGATATTATTATTATTATTATTATTATTATTATTATTATTATTATTATTATTATTATAGCATTTCTATGCCGCCCCTTGCCGAAACCTCGAGGCGGCTTACAACATGATAAAATACATTGAAATACAATAGTACATAATAAATTACCATTAAATATAAAAATACAAAAAAATACATTGATTTACAAAAATAAAATTAAAATTATCAGTATAAAATAAAAATATAGGAGGAGAAAGAGAAGGAAGAAGAAGTTGCCCTGGCCAGATCATATGTTTTAACAATTGAAATGATGTTTAAATAAAAAGGTCTTTACCTGGCGCCGAAAAACCAGTAACGACGGTGCCAGGCGGACCTCTTTGGGGAGTGAATTCCATAGGTTGGGCGCCACTGCAGAGAAAGCCCTCCTCCGGGTACTTACTCTCCTAATTTCTTTCATGGAGGGTTCCCGGAGAAGGGACTCTCCCGCAGATCTCAAAGGGCGGTCGGGCATATACGGACGTAAGCGCTCGTTCAGGTAGCCAGGACCCAAGCCATTTAGGGCTTTGTAGGTCATAATCAACACCTTGAATTGGGCCCGGGCTTCAATGGGAAGCCAGTGAAGCTGACGGAGGACTGGAGTCATGTGAGCATAATGCCCCATCCCCGTCAGCAACCTGGCAGCTCTATTTTCCACCAATTGAAGTGTTCGGACTGTCTTCAGGGGAAGCCCCACGTAAAGCGCGTTACAGAAGTCTAGGCGGGAAGTCACCAGCGCGTGTGTCACCATCGCCAGGCAGTCGTACTCCAGGTAGGGGCGCAGCTGATTAATCAGCTGAAGCTGAAGGAAGGCGTTCCTTGCTACCGCTGCCACCTGAGCTTCCAAAGAAAGCTCCGGGTCGAGGAGTACTCCTAAGCTGCGGACCTTATCCCTAAGAGGGAGTGTTGCACCATTCAGGACCAGGTCAAATCCACCCTCTCCGAAACCCGATCCGCCAACCAACAGGACCTCCGTCTTGTCTGGGTTGAGTTTCAGTTTATTGGCCCTCATCCATTCCCTTACCTCGGCCAAGCACCGGTTCAGCACAGCCACTGCCTCACCTGGATTAGTGGAGAACGAGAGGTAAAGCTGGGTATCATCAGCGTATTGATGATTCCGCAGCCCACACCTCCTGATGACCTCTCCCAGCGGTTTCATATAGATGTTAAATAGCAGAGGGGATAGAATAGAGCCCTGTGGTACCCCATGGCATAGCTGCCATGACGTAGAGACATGGTCCCCCAGCACTACCTTCTGGAATCGACCGTCGAGATAGGAGCGGAACCACTGCAAAGCAGTGCCTCCAACCCCCAATCCCGCAAGTCTATCCAGAAGGATACCATGGTCGATGGTATCGAAAGCCGCCGAGAGGTCCAGAAGAACCAACAGGGATGTACTCCCCCTGTCCTTCTCCCTGCACAGGTCGTCGTACAGGGCGACCAAGGCAGATTCAGTACTGTACCCGGGTCTGAAGCCGGACTGAAAAGGATCCAGATAATCAGTTTCATCCAAGAGTGCTTGGAGTTGTCCCGCCACCACTCGCTCCAACACCTTGCCCAGAAACGGGATGTTGGCCACAGGTCTATAGTTAGTGGCCATCTCTGGATCCAGTGACGCTTTCTTCAGGACCGGTCGTATTACCGCCTCCTTTAAAGGGGCAGGCACTCGACCCTCCCTCAGAGAAGCGTTAACCACTTCCAAGATCCAGGTCCCAATCCCGTGCTTGGAGTTATTTATTAGCCAATGATATAGGGCCATTCACTTCTGAGCAAGTACATGAGCATAGTCAAGTACATCTGTCCCTTAGACCTGGATTAAAAACTGAGCTCTGTAATGTGCTTTATGTGGCAACACTGGGTAAACAATACCTAGGATCTATGCTACCAAGTATTAAGTAAAGATATTAAATGATATTGTTTCTAAACGGAGTTATATGAGGGTTTAAATGCGTATATAGAACAATTGTGTGGCATACTAATCCAACTGATGGTGCAGATCCATCTACATGGAGGAATAAGGACACTGTGGAAGGCAGATGGTTGATGGTAGCAACCAAAAGCACAACCTTTCCCTTTCAACACTTTAGATGGAGTGAAACACAGGAAAGCAGCAACTGTTTCTATGTTGCCTACCCCTTTCCTTCAACTCTGCCTGCAAAATTATTCTGCTTTAAGCAGAGGGAAAAGCTAGACAAAAGAAAGGATTGCATGAATGTAAGTTTCCTTTTCTCCCACATTAATTTTTTTTAATATCTTGAATCCTTTCTTTTCTGCATATGAAGAATTTTGCACATTTCGGTACATTTCCATAAAAAATGAATGGAAAAAAAATTATCAGCCACCGGCACTGGCCATGTTGAATATTCATAATATGGAGAGGACATGCTGTATCTTACTGACACATAGCTGCTAAAGATGATGGTCTGTCAGGGGAATAGGTGGCAACTCCTAATGTGCTTGAATACCCAGGGACTTGACCTCAAACTCTGAAGAGCAAAACACTAAATGGACAAATATGTCAATTTCAGTTTCTCCACATACATTGTTTTTACATTCACAGTTTTCCCTTCTCTGCAAAAAACATATGGAGAAGATTGTGAATTTGGTAAATTTTTTATCAGAATTGAACTGAAATGAAACTCTCAACCATCCCTAATAAAAGGACTCTAAAAGAAAGAAGCTCAAATAGCCAAGGCCATTTCATTTTCCATTTGATTTGGGAGCTTGTTTAGGGTACTAAACAGCCAGTACTTTAAATGCAAGGGCTTACCTTGGGTTTTGGGAAGAACAGTTTGTGTGCCAGTTAGAAAAAAAAGAAAAAACCAGCAAACAAAAGTTAACTAAAATATATATATAGATTCCTCACCAAGCCTTTGGGGGGGACTGTGATCCAGACAGAAGTTCTGTTGTGTAAAAATAAAGGACTTATGACACTGTAATTTGTAACTGTGATCGTGTCCTAAGATTGTTATTCTCCTGTATGCTTGAGAGGTGCCCCAGACAGTCATTCCAGAGACAGTCGTCATGGCACAAACTAACTTGACAGCCACATCTTCTCACAGTCAGTGTCCTTAAGTCACAACAGCACAAATAGGTCATATCCCTCATGGTCTTTTTCATACCACGTATTCAAAAGCTGCCTTCTGTCACCTGAATGCATTGCCAGACTGATCAAAATCATATGTCCTTGCAAACAGCAAACCATCCTATCAATCATTCACACTTCTTGGAGCTAATATTTTCTGGCAGATATATAATACTACAGTTACCCTTCACTGTGATTTTGTCCAATGTATACGGTTTGTCCAACTACAGTTGGACTAACTTCAGTGATAAGGAATACCTTTGATGACTACCATTGATTATGTATCAGCATCAATAGATAAGATGGTAAAAGGGCAACATTACATTTAAAACGTTCTATATCTGCTCCCACTCACATATCTGCCCACTTTTTCCTTAACACCAATATAAAATGACATAGAGCTAGTCACAAATCTATAGCTAGAGAACAGCTGGTTACAGATGCCCCTGCATATCTGTCCATAAAGCCACAGCAGTGGAAGCCACCACCAGTACAAGAGGAAACTAGCATTTCCTAGAGCAATTCTGGCCATGAGCAAAAAGGTGCATTGGAGAATGAGACCGATCGGCAGTGTTCCCTTCAGCAAGCCCCACTGTTTTATTCTGCACTGAAAATGAATGTTTTGGAACATTTCTGGTTGTTTTAGGAAGTGCAAGCTTCCCATTCCACTGGACATGGTCCTGTTGGAACTGGACACTGTCACTCGGGAATACAATCTCAGACACAAATATGGATTTTTGAAAGCAATAAGTTTGCATTTCTAAACAGATTCATTAGAACAGGGATGGGTGACTTCAGAGAATCAGACAAGTAAGCTGCTATTTTAAGTAATGAGTACGGGTGACTCCTGACTTCTGGAATCTTGCCCATATTCTTGAAAATCAGAAATTGCCAGCATTAGCAATAATAGAGGGCCCACCAAGATTAATACCTTGAGGCCAAACCATTTTGCAGAAGTGATACTTTACATATTTTCTTGCTGCTGTTTTCTTTCTATGACTTGATCACTGGGTTGGAGTTGTTGTTGATGGTGTATTTTTAAATAAATTGCCTCTCTTACATTGTCAGTTGTTTTGAATGTTCCATTTGTGTAGAGAAATAAGATTCAAGTTTGAAAGATAAAAGAATAGATTCTGTCCATCAGCATCTCTGCTATTATGGATATAGTCCGTGTGTGTGTACTCCATTGAGCAAAATATTGTAAGTGTCCACTTGCTTTGCTGGCTTTTCAAAATGTTTCAAGGACAGGAAGCATGGACTTTAAATAATACAGTTACCTTGAAAAATGAGCAGTTTCAAATAATTTTTGTTGAGTGCACTGAAAGTATAGTTATACAAACTTTCTCCCCCTATGAAGCAAAAGGAAATCAACATTAACTGACTGGCAGAAATTGTTCAATTAAACACCACTGCTGAATACTAATGCTATAGTAAGCTGGAAGCTTTATAGAATGTTCTAGAAGTATAGCCATGAGGTTTTCCCAAGGATTTCCTGGAGCTCCTCAATATTCAAACACACTCAATCCCTTTTTGTTGCAAATTGACACAGTCTGTAGTAAAGTATTTTTTCATGTTCATATGGCAAAAATGCTAATTGCTAAGGCTATTGCTATAGCTAATGTTGCTTCAACACTTTATTTATTTATTATACTTATATCCCACCTTTCTCCCATTGTGGAACTCAAGGTGGCAACATGCAGTTTCTAGGTGGTCTCCTCTCCAAGGCTTCAGGTCAGTCCCAGCCTCAGCTTCAACATGGTAGATGCCATATGTACCTTCAGATCATACTCTGGGCCTATCTGTTTGCTTGAAAGGCCTATCTAGGTGTGTAATTTGTCACCATTTGCACCTTTTTGTGAGATTTTGTGACTAAAATCTGTCATTTTTCTTCTTCTTATCTCTTTTTGAGCACATACCAGAGTCTACTGATTCATGTCCATTCTGAGAAATATGCATGTGATTCCACTTCTCCCCTCCTTATGAGATGGTGATACCATCAGAAGAGTTTTACAAGTCCCAATACAAAGTCTTGAACGTTTCACAGGATTCCAGATTCTCCTTATTTTTATCTGCTGTTCACATCAAAGTGTTCTGGAGCATGGAATCTGTAATTAAAAGACAATGGAAAACAGAATTCTGGTCTTTTATATCTAAAGTTGAATTCCTCATAGATTAGTGTGGTTGTACAACAGAGATCGATAAAAGCATCAATTTTTGTTTGGTTAAAAAAAGAGTGCACCCTGCCAATTAAATGATAAGATGATTACACATAGACACACACATACACAACTGGTTGCAAATGGAATGAAGTTGAGTTGGTTTTCCATGAGCCAAGAAAACCTGGAAACCTTTAAAATAATAATTACTGTCTTTTATAACTTATACTTCCCTTCCTCTAATTCCCAGTCTCAATTCTACTGGCTGCCTGCAGTCTTCATTAACCTCCACATTTATGATTCCAGGAAAGGTTGTGCATTATCTTTCTAAGGCTTTAATAGTTTCCTTCTAGTCGCTGATGAAGATACATTTCCAACTGTTATTATACTGGATATGTATACATGCCAAAGCACAAGAGATTATTAAAGTTCTTCATAGTAAGTAAAAGTTAGAATTTGATTTTTGTTAATAAAATTCCTGTTGAAAGCCTGCCATTTTGAACAGCTTTTGAAAGCATGATTAGTAATATAGTATGCGTTAGACATTCGCATAATGTACAATTTCATCACACCTGCATCCAGGAGTAAATATGTTATCTGCAGTCTTTGTGACATACATTATACCATTCCACAAGAAGGAGGTACTTGTCCAACTATTATGCATCATTCTTTTTCTGTACATTTTTATACAATTAGCCCATGCCTACTCATTCTCTTTCAATAAAGCTGCTGTATAGAGACACCTGCTGGGAAATGAATGAACAGAAACCAATGCTGACGTATCTTTTAAACAACAAAGGATTAGTGTATAACAATAGGTTGCCTTTTAAAAGAAATAGAAAAATGGACTCAGAGACCCACCTCTATTGGCCTTGCATTCACTAGTTATATCAAAATGCAGTCTTCTTTTGGTGTTGAACCGGAGATGTTTATGCTGTTTTACAACTACCACAGGCAAAGAAACAATATGCAATGACAGAGATAGAAAACTGCAGGATGGATGGGAAAAAGCACCTTCGTCATCCTACGACTAGTGTGTGGCTCACACTGTTATTATTAGTATGTCTGTGCTGACTTGCTTGCTCTTTCTTTCCATACGTGAACAGGGTCGTTCTCACACACACAGGCCCCAATAGATACGTAAGCCAATGTGAGCTGGAACTGGTTGTGATCAGAAATTATCTTTGGAAGAAGATTTATTTATTTGAAGGTTTTAAGTGGCACCTTTACAGGTAAAAATTCTCCAAAGTCAGCTTCCAAAACTACAAATAACAAAATTGAACAGCATTACAGACGAATAAGAACCAACACAAAAACAGACAATGTAAAGTTTAATCCCATAAAAATATTAGAAGTAATACATAAATAAATTTAAATAAAACAAACAAGGGCTATGGAGGACAAAGGGATCTTTTGAGCCACTTCACAATGTACATACTGAAGGGACCTGCCAAATCCAAGCACATTCCACAGGCATTTGAGACACCACTGAAAAAGGGTTTGTTTTGTTTTGTTTTTTCTCCTGGCAGGCATGCAAGAAGAGCCTCAGTGGGTGGGCTGATATAGCAGTAATGTATATATATGCCTAATGTATTCTTATTTTGCATCCAGTTCACTCATATTCATATTTTTGTATGGATCTTTTTATAGGAGAACTGCATAGCAACATCTGGAAAAATGCAAGTCCTGGTTTACATGCATATGAGTTTTAGCTTCAGTCACATATCAGCTGTTTCATGTTTCTTGTCCTTTTGAGAACAGCCAACTGTTGTGGTTCCACAGGTCACATACAGTGCCAGCCAATGGATGAGAAATTCAGGCATGCTCCCAAATGCATGTACATGCGCACACCTCTGAGCTCACAGAAATGGGGATAGTTAAACTGCTGTTCTCTGCTTGCAAGGCTGGGTGGTAGAATTGCCAAGGAGGGCAGGATAATCCTCTCCCCTAATCCTGATCAAGATCTCTGGCCTGGTGCTGCTCACAGAAGTACCAGAATAGCTGTCTTTACTCTGCCACCCAGCTGTGGGAGACAATGCAGTGGCTCCAGAGCTCTCACTGGCCACATGGAGAATACCTCCTTTAGAAAGATATGGGATGGATTCGTGTTTGCAAAGCACTGCTATGCATATCTACTCAGAAGTGAGTCCCACTGAGTTCAGCAAGACTTCCAGATTAAGGCATGCAATTGGACTGCAGGCTTAGTCTGCAATCATAAACACAAGAACTATAGAATTAACTCTGCTAAAGACAGTGGCAGGAAAACATGTGCAGAACTGCACTATTCTCTAACCTTCTTTTACGAAAGGAAGTCCAATTTAGCTCAACGCAATCTGTGTAGGATTGATAAAAAGGATTATTGCCATCAGAGGAGCCTACAACAGGGCACACTCAGTGAAGAAATATCCCAGTTGCCATGAAGGGCCTTTCTTTATTTGATCCAAGTATACAGCTACATCTCTGCTGTTCCATAAAACAAATTTGCTCTTTCCCTTGGTTTGGCATGGCTTCATCCTTTTTAGCACACACCCAAGAGCCATCAGAGGCTTTGTCTGAGCCAGGGCGCTTTGTTAAGTATTACATTCATACCACCTGCCTAGGTCAAGACTGAAAAACAGGCTGAGCTCGGTGGAAAAGCAGTCCTTAAGCAGGGGTCCTTCAGGGCTGCACACTGCTTGCTGACAACTTTTCACAAGCTCCAGGAAATGTATAAATGCACATTGAAGTCATCTTTTCTGCCATATGCAATGAGCACATACATATGTCTGTATTGCCACATAAACATCAGCATGTACTACTTTGTGTACATGCAGTGAAAGAAATGATATTGAAATGAGAGAGAGAGAGAGAGAGAGAGAGAGGTGATAATGTGAAAGCACCAAACAGAATTTGTCGCACAGAAGGTGAGATCTGTGGTAAAGCACATCACATGTGAGGCAGTCCTCAGAATACAGCTGGTTCTCAGAATGATAAAACTGGAACTAAAGGCTGAGTAATAATATATCAGTGCTCCTAGGGAAGAGCTGTTAACCCTGATACCCAGTGTCAATTCTAATACTAGTCTTTCACCTCCGGCACTATATTTCAGCTCTAACCACAAGACTCTCGGGTGAGTTACATTATTTCAATTCAGGGCACATAACAACTATTGGGCAATAATTCCTTCCAATATAATATCATGGACAATAGCTATTCGTGGGGGTTCAAACTGTGTAAATTCAATAGCCCCCAGAGCAGCCACACAATCAGATTCCATTCTAGGGGCATTTTTAAGCCTGCACAGAAGAATAAAACCTTGTGCTGTGTACCACTTTTCCAGACTAGCAGTCTGTTGAGATAAATGATGGACTTTGGCTCAGAAAATGAAGAGCATTTGAAGGAAATAATTCTTGCCCCAGATCCATACATCCACACAAACACACACATATATATTAAAAAAATAAAGCACTATTTCCATCTTGAGATAGCCTGGTCAGATTGTGGATTTGGATTCTGAAATGGAAGTTGAGAGAGCCAGAGTCCAGCTGCGAAATGCATCAGTATAACCATTTATGACACAAAGAAAACTCTTCCTTAAACTATGATCTTGAGCTCAGTTGGGGTCAAAGATTCTGTATTATTTGGAAATAGGTTGCTTGGGCCACAATGATGTAGAAAATGGAAAAGTCATTTCCTGGAGTAACCACATATTGGTTTATTATTACATCTCCCAAAGGAGGAGACCAGGGGGTAGGGGCAGATATATTAATCTTCAACTTCAGAAAGCCATGAAACAGAAATGAGGTCCAGAATGCTTTTTCTCATATTCCCACGTTAAATCAAATCTAGTTTTCTTAAATATACTGACTAGCTGAATTCTCAAGGCTAATTAGAGAATGCATGGAAGTCTTATAGAAGTTTCTCTAGATACTTAGCACCTACGCCTCATACACGACTGTGCTAAATGCCATGAAAGGTGTTAATTTCACCTAAAGGTGACCTCCTAGATATTAGTTTTCCTCCCTTCTGAGCTGCATTTTTAAAGCTTTTGAATGTACTGGATTCTTATTTTTTTTAAATCCAAGCAGTTCTGTGATTTTAAACCCTCATATTGTGATGTTCCCCTGAGCTATTAATTCAGAAGCACACCTTTCCTTTTTAGCACTTCTCACTTTTCAGCATTTAAGTGGAAGGCAACCTATCGTTTTCTGTCTCAGAAAGAACCTCAGAAAAGACAACTGTCACTTATAAAGAAAATACGTTATATTAAGCATGTTTGTTCTTGCAGTCCTTACTTAGTGTTCACCAAATGAAATAAACATTAGAGAGGTTGCCATGCCTCACAGGCCTTGCCCAGCAAGAATTCCTTCAAGGCACAAAACTGTGTTTGGGAGGGGCGGGCGGAGTAAATATTCCTTCTGTTCAAGAACAAAGATCCACATGAGATGGTTAATATGAAGGAAGTGAGCATTCATTAGCAGAGCAGAAAAATCCCCTTTCCTTCCCCCTCAGTTGCAGCCATTTTGCAAAGTGGTCAACCCCATGTGCTCTTATGTGTGACTCTGGAAGCAGGCCTTAATTTACACGTATGCGGACTCATTAGCTCTACTTAGCCTACATGTGGTTAAGTATGGCATAGCTTTTTATTTATTTATTTATTTATTTATTTATTTATTTATTTAAAACATTCCTATGCCGCCCCCATCGCAACAAAGCCTCGGGGCGGCTCACAAAAAATACAAAAAAAATTCATAAACAATAAGAAATATAACAATTTAAAAGAAAAACATTAAAACCCCCGGTGCATTCTCGGCTAATTTTAAAATCCTAATAAATACAATAATTTAGCAGTTAAAATAAGTTTTAAATAAAAAGGTCTTAGCCTGGCACCGAAAAACAAATAATGACGGCGCCAGGCTAAGACCTCTTTTTCAAGTTAACCACTATTTGTTATCTATAACTCATGGTGGGAAGCAAATCATTATGGTTCTTAGGTCACAGAATTTCGATGTCGCCTTACACAGTAAATAGCTCTATTTATATGTTTTATTTTGTGGTGCAGTGGTTAAGAGTGAGGGACTGGGACTTGGGCAATCTGGGTTCTGGTCCCTGCTTGGACAAGGAGCCAACGGGTGATTTTGGGGCAGTCTCAGACTTTCAGTCCAACCTCTCTCACAGTGTTGTTGTGGGAACAAGATTGAGAACAGGAGGAGGATGTAAGCCACTTTGAGTTCATTGAAGAAAAATGGAGGGATATAAATATAATGAATAAATAGACGCTTCATACAGCATTCATCAAAATGTATGAGTAAGCGCAGTTTGAAAGTGACTGCAGGGGTCATGCAGACACGCCTTACCTGACTGCCCAGCTCCTGAAACAAAGGAGACAGCAAGATAGCGCTTCAGGGGCATTTGTTTTTCTCCCAGAAGACCTTGAACAGCTGTGTTCTCACATGGCTGACCTGAACGGCTCCTGGTTTAGCTGAGGAAATGACAAGTGACAGGACAGGGCAGGGCAGGGCAGGGCTGGGGGAAGTGGGAGTCATCAAACAACTCCAAGCATAGTGCTTCTAAATATTCGCTTTCAACATTTACAAAGGAAAACTATTTTTTCTATGCTAAGAAGCTCTGAAAGCCGCTTGCTTGTGCCGAGTGTGGATGGCCTTGACTCCGACCACCACTGTGCTTCACCTGAGAGCCAAGACCCACCTCACCTCATCCCACCTCAAGTGCAATCACCATTGACTAGAATAGGAACACCAAGACTTTAACTTTGTTTTATTTTATTTATTTATTTTTCAATTTATATCCTGCTTTTTTCCTACAAAGGGCTCAAGGCAGCTTACATCATTCCCCTCCTCCATCTTATCCCCACAACAACAACCCTGTGAGGTAGGTTGGGCCAAGAGTCTGTGACTGGCCCAAAGTCACCCAGTGGGCTCCATGGCCGAGCGGGGACTAGAACCCAGGTCGTCTGAGTCCCAGTCCCATGCTCTTAACCACTATGCCACACTGGCTCACACTGGTTTTAACATTACTGCTGTGTGCCTTTCTGACTTTCTCACTTGGTTGCCAGATCTGCACTGTCTTAATGGTTGTTATTCTTTTAATTGTCATTTTTATTGTCCTTTTGTTGTTTTTATTTAATTGTTGTGTTTATTGTTCTTCTTACTGTTTTTATTGTAAGCCGTCCAGAGAGCTCTTTGGGCTATGGGGCAGTATAGAAATATAATAAGTAAATAAATAAGTTTCCATACTAATTAAGCATGCTTGGTGATAGGTTTTATTAAGAGAAAGTCAACAAATGCCTACAATTCTTTAATGTTTTCCTGTGGAATTCTATATGCTTTTCTGACCACATAAAGCCGCTGAATGGCAAGCTAGGAAAACTTAAAATTGTGGGAACAGGAATTTAGTGTTGTTGTGATTACTATTACTATTAATTTAAGGCAGGGTTCCTCAAATTTTTTCAACAGGGGGCCAGTTGAATGGCGGTGGTAGCGGGTGCAGGCCAGTGAGGCAATGGCAGTGGCAGGTTCACAGGTGCAGTGAGGCAGTGGCAGGTGTGCACAGAGAGGTGAGTCCAAACTGATCTCTGAGCAAGCCGGCAAGTGCGTACGCGGCATGGCAGGCAGCGGCAGTGGCAGGAGCAGAGAGTCCAAAACCTCTGAGGCAGGCCGGATAAATGGGCATGGTGGGCCCATTTGGGATCTGGCCCACGGGCCATAGTTTGAGGACCCATGATTTAAAGGATTCCTTTCCTGCCAGTGTTTTTGTAGGCAACTTGCTGTGTAAGTATGATACACATTCTCTCTTCTAAGCCCAGAAGATCTTTTGGGAACACCATTCTTTTAGTCCTTCCATGTTCAGGCTTGGTGAGAATGTGGGTGCAGGTCTTTCTCAATGGCTGCTCCAAGGCTCTGGAAATACTTTGACAGGGTGGCTGGGTTGGAGTACTCCCTGTTGTGTTTTTGGAGACAAAAAAAAAAACCCTTTTTGTTCCACCAGGCCTTTGGGAACAGTATGGAGTTGGACTAGTTCTATTCTACATATTTTTAGTAGTTTTAATATTGGTATTCTATATAATTTTAATATTCTACTGATTTAATCATAACTTAACTTTTGTCTGTGTTTTAATTGTATAAATTTTTAATGTTGCAAGTTGCCTTGAGTCCCAGCACTGGCATAGGCAGAATATTAAATACACACACATAGAGCATTGTAGTAGCAATTGGTCCACATTATAAAACCCTTCCTGCTTGTAAAGTCATCAAAGCATCAGTAGCCTATTCTGTCAAACAGAGAATGGGGAGAGGGGACCCTTCCTTGTTTCAAAGCTGAGAAGCTCAATTCATCATAATGACTTGACTTTAGAAGCAGTGGGAGAAGAGGTAGCAGAGGTGGCAAGATGGGTTCTCCCCTACTACCGAAGTCCAAGCTATGTGACCTGGCTGCCTGGGGCTTGTGACTCTAGTATAAGTTGATGGCATGCACCACCTTTCAGACCAGCTTCAAGTGTAGGAAGGGTTGGGCACCTGCCAAGGGCCCACATCCCAACACGGGCCCACTGACAAGGCCCTCATGCAATTGTACCTCTTCATCACCATTGCAACCTGCTTGTTCACCTGCTCCTCAGCCTGGCCCAGAGAACTACGGTGCTGGAAGGTGGAACAAGAGATGCTGTTGTCTACTTGTTCAGTGGACCACTGCCTGTCACGCAAGCTGATCTTGGCAATCATAATACAGAGGGGATGTGCAAGAGCAGTTGGTGACAATGTCCCTGAGGCTCACTGAAAGAGGGGCCCAGTGAAGGCCTCTTGACCCAGGATCCTCAGAAAACTGGAGCTGGCCCTCACCCACTTTATCCAGAAAGTGGTGCCCTGCCCTCGCAGTATGAGGCAACCTGGGACAGAGGAGCTTGACTGAGCTTGTGGGAACCAGAGGGAACATGAACAGGGAATTGGTGCCAGTCAGGAGAAGTGGAACCCCATAGCCTAGTGAGTGGGGTGGTTCTCAGGCTGTTCTTGGACAGAGAGAGCACAACAGCAGACTTGGCAGTTTCTTCTATACTTCTTTCTTCCCCAAACACTGTGACTGGAAATAAAAAGCACAGCTCAGGTAAAGACATTTCTCTGCTGGAAGTCACAGCTATCAAACCCAAACTCTGCCCATCCCTACCTCCTGCTTCCGTTATGGCTAGACTGGAGACAATTATGAAGGTCCAACATATACCAAATTGTCCAGAAAAAGTAAAGGCATTAGTTGTCATGAGCCAGGATCCTCCTCCTAAGTAAGCACACTGCTCCAGAACTCCTTTTCTAACACTTTATTGTTACATGCCTCTGAGTTCACCCAGAGTGAATTGGAGAGCCCTCTTTAATTCAAGTCATTCCCTTACTTCTTTGTAACTCCTTCAGGGTATATTGTTCCAGAAGGCAGAATGCTGTGAAATCAGGCTCATCTGCACGCTTCCTGTTTTTCCCCTAGTTGAACCCCCTGCCAGTGCTGGCACCTAGTTACTAGCACCACCTCTTCAGGAAGGGGGACTTCTATGTTTGACAAACTACTGCGCTCCCTATCCCAACTTCCCCTGCCAAGAGACGTCGCCAGCCTCCAGCTCTACCTCCTCCTCATGCTTTGGTAGACAGGGGTTTCCACCAGCCCAAATGTCAATCCCTCTTCCTATCTCCTTGCCCCCACAGGTGAATTGACCCAGGCTCTCATCAGTCCAAATGGTCAACTGCTCCCGTTCTCTTTTCTTAGATGTTCCCTAGCTTTGGTCTACTCCTTGGATATGCTCAGATTCTCATCAGCTTGCGCTCTGATCAAACTGGGCAGCTTCTCATGTGCACACAGCCACTTCAGTACATCCCACCTTTACAAGCTCTGAAGCTTGCTTTACCTTGGGCCACTTGAAATCCAAGTCACTGCAGATTTTGAGATGGTCTAAATAACTCCAATGAATTTGTGAGCCGCGCCGAGGCTTCAGCGAATGGGTAGGCATAGAAGTCGCCTAAATAAATAAAATAAAAGGAAGGATTTGTTGGAAAAGTCCCTGATGCTGGGAATGATTGAAGGCAAAAGGAGAAGGGGACGGCAGAGGTTGAGGTGGCTGGATGGGGTCACTGGAGAGGTGGGTGTGGGCTTGGGTATGGTAGAGAATAGGAGAACCTGGGGGAATGTTGTCCATGGAGTAGCAAAGAGTCAGGCACAACGTTGTGACTGAACAACAACAAAAATAACTCTAAATCAGGCCCACTTGCCTCCATTTCTGTCCTTACAGGAGGGCTACGTATGTCCCAAATAAGCACGAGTCCTTCTCTTTGAGTTGCTCTCTCTCAAAGTTGAACTTAGAAAGAATTTAGTTCATTTAGCTGATTTCATACTTCCGTCTCATTTCCAGGTTGAAACTGTTGTGGATCACTTGTGGACAAGATGTTCCTGTTGAGGAGAGTCACGTGTGCTCAGTGTGCAGAACTGAAGCTAGCTGGATGCAGGGCCAGAGCCCAAAGTGGGGGGCCATCCTATTTCTCTTTCTGCCACCCCCTTCTCTCTCTCCCCCCTCCTAGCCAAGCAGTGGGCCGCCAGGGAAAGAACAGGTGGCTGTTGCCAAATACCATGAGTGAGAGCACTTTTGAAGGGGCCACTAATTTCATCCAGGCCTCAGTCTAAGTCCCAGGTACCTCTTCATGGGATCACTATTGCCCAGCCCAACTGTGAATGATGCAGAGTGCCATATTATTGTTTTTTCCCCTTCAAACTGGAAAACCTCAAAAGCCCAGCACTGATAGTTCCTCAAGCATGCCTTTCAAGGGGGAATAAATGCTGGTGGAGCAACTCAATGGCATCCCCCAGTTTTCAGCTTCCAACATGGAAAGGCTGTCCTTGCTCTCTTGTCTCTCAGCCATTTCTGTGTATGAGGCATAAATCGCTGGAGGCATCCGTGCTTGCTGAGGACCAGATGAGTGCGAGGATGCCTGGGGACTCCGTGAGCTAGCCTTGCCCTGGTCGCCAAGGCATCCCTTGGGCATGCATTCGGAGAGTGGCCCTAAGCACACAGAGCTCTGCTCATATACACTGATGTGTGCACTGGCCTCTTTCTCAAGCTTGTGGAAGATGCTGCTCACAAGCAGATGCACTAGCCTACACTTCTCCCCAGTTCCCTCGCATGTGCATTGAATGCATGGGGAACCTCCCTAATGGAATAGTGATGAAACGCTAACCCAGACCTGGGCCTTTATTCACTATAGCACCCACAGCTGAAGCTCTCAGGAGAGAAAGACAAATATGCTGAAAAACAAGCCCCTTTCTTGTAACAGACTGTACTCCTAGGATCAGTTGTCCAGCATCCTCTGTAGAGAGTTATGAATGTCTTTTTGCCCAGAACCAATTTCATATAATAGTTTGTGCCTGCAGATATGGAAATAAGGAGGAATGTCATTTGCAATTCAGTAAAAGGTTCTAGAAAATACACCTTTGGCTAAAAAATGGTTCATGCCTTCAGTGGAAAAAAATATTGAAGGCAGTATTTTAGCAGCAAAACAGAAACTGACTGTGGATCCAAAATTATCTCTATAAGTTGAATACAAAATTCATTTGCTAATCATCTGAAACAAAGCAGCAGTTGCCTGTCAATATTATATGTAATGTGGGAGAAGGACATGTGCAGAGAAAGTCCATGTGGTGACCTCAACAGAGTAGTCTGTGTAGGAAAAATAAAGAAGTAGGATATGATGATGGATGAGCTTTATATGCAAGGAAGTATATATGCCTGGAATTAATTAGGCAACAATGATCAGCTGTAAGGGATTTTCGAGCAACTTGTTCTCCAAGCCTTAAACCATTGACCATAATGGCTGGTCAGATAAATACACTGATTCTTCTTCTTAGAGACTAAAAGGCATTACCAAATTTAACCTGATTTGTGTTGAAATTTGGCAGTGGTAACTTACAGAAAGGTAGGTAAATACCACCAGCACTGAGCAGTAATTTCAGGAGAAGAAAGCCCTGACCACTGGAGGTGGCTAAAAGGCAGCATGAGATGGCCAGTACTGTCTAGCTGCTGACCAGACACCGCCAGTGCAGCTGCTGATGGCAGTGCTCTAGGAGTTGGGACATACTAACAGTCTGTGCTATCGGAAAGAGTTCTATAAAACCTGGAACACTGGAACAAGGAAAGTAGGTACTGTCTGGAATCTGCCTTCTCTTCTTGATAGCATAATGCTGCATAAACTTCAGGAAAACAGACTCTTGGAGGACAGCTATGAAATGTAAGATGTTTGCTGTGCACCTTCACCTGCTGATGGGTGGCTTGCAGCCTTGTGAGCCGCACAAAGAGCTTCCGTTATTGAGCTGAAGAGAAATGCAACAAATAAATAAATAGTGTTGGAGGAAGGATGCATTCTCCAGAGGGGGAAATATAGCAGTGGCACAAGAAGAATCCTGATGGATCAGTCCAAAGGCCTATTTATTCTGTCAGTCTGGTCATACAATCACCAACCAGATGCCTCTGGGAAGATCACAAACAAAAAAACCTTAAAGATGGTGGCCATCACTACAGCTTCATTGGAAGATCCTGAGATCTAACATTGTCTACTTTCTCTGTACCTCTGTACATATACGTTTCTATCATCTTCCTTCTTGCTCTTTTCTAAGCTAAAACCTCCCAAACATGGTTTTAGCTTAGAAAAGAGCTAAAATGTTCTCCACCAAACCTTGCTGATCCAAACCAGGTCTAAGAATTACCATGTCTGACATCTCTTTGCCATGCACAAATGTATGCACCTATCTCATCTTCCTCTTTATTCATGTTTTGCAGCGGCTATAGACGGGGCAGACATTTTCATTAAGCCGTGTGCTGTAACGCCAAGATGACTTTTCTTGTTTGGCTCTGCCCCTCAACATATATTTGAAGTTTGTTTGTTGTAATTCCAGTGCATATCATTATACTTGCTGCGTTTATGCCATATACATCCCTTTAATGGCTCGTGGTTCCAGTTTAGGGAGAGCCTTCTGAGGCTTGTTGTCCCATTTTATCCTAACCACTCAAAATAATTTCTTGTCAGCAAACTTGGCCCCTTTACTGCTTGTTCCTAATCCCTGATTTTTATGAATGAGTTAAAATCCAGTGGTCACAATATAGGTACTTGAAGGACCCCACTTTTATATCATGCAGTGGCAAGAATTGTCCGTTTATTCCTATGCTATTTTCTGTTCTTCTACCAGTTACGGATCCATAAGACAAAGATGCAACTCACCAGCATAACTAGCCAGCAAAGTTGAAGGCTGATGGGAATTGAGTCCAAAATATTTGAATGACCAGGATTTGCCCATCCCTGCCATAAAATACCCCCTCATCCCGTAACTGATAGGTTTGCTTAGGAGTCTTTGGTGACAGACTTTGCCTTCAAATGTTCAAGCAAACAATCTCTTCTGGATCTCTCCTATCTACATGCTTGTTGATATCTCAAAGAACTCTAAAAGGCTTACTTTACAGGGCTTACTTTTGCAGAAATAATATACTTCATATGCTTGATAATTTTATCTACAATAATGCTATCCACCAGTTTTCCTGGAAGTAAGGTAAATGGCCTGTAATCTCTTGGATTCCCACTGGATCATTTTAAAACCTTGGTAATAAATCGCCTACTTTACAGACATGTGCTACATCTGCTAGTCCATATTTTATCAAAAGAACAGCAATTCACATTTGAGTTCTTTAAGAACTCTAGGTTGGATACCTTGTGGAACAGGTGATCGTGTGTTTCCAATTCGTCACAGTACCCAGAACATCATGTCTTGTCAAAACTGTAGTCCCTTAAGTTCCTTTTCTGAAAATGTCAGTTTAGATGCATGCACCAGCCCAATCTCTTTTGCAGTGCAAACAATATCAATAACCAATTCAGCTTCTCTGCAATCCGCTTAACCTTCCTTAGACTTCTTATCGCCCAGTGGTCCAGCTGCTTCCCTGGTTTCTTATTTATTTATTTATTTATTTATTTATAACATTTCTATGTCGCACCCATCGCCGAAGCCTCAGGGTGGCTCACAAGGTAAACAAATAAACAAAGCATAGAACAATATTAAAAATTTGAAGTTCTCGGTGATAATATAAAACCATTAAATAAAACACACAATTTAACACACAGGTTAACAATTAAAATATCATTTAAATAAAAAGGTCTTGGCCTGGCGCCGAAACACAAATAACGATGGCACCAGGTGGACCTCTCTGGGGAGTACATTCCATAGGTGGGGCGCCCCCGCAGAGAAGGCCCTCCTCCGGGAACTCACCCTCCTAATATCCCTCACAGAGGGCTCCCGGAGAAGGGCCTCCCCCGCCGATCTTGGGGTGGGGCATATATGGGAGCAAGCACTCCTTTAGATAACCAGGTCCCAAGCTGTTAAGGGCTTTATAGGTGATAACCAACACCTTGAATTGGGCCTGGACTTCAATGTGGAGCCAGTGAAGCTGACGGAGAACTGGGGTTATATGAGAACATCGCCCAGTCCCCTTCAGCAACCTGGCAGCTCTATTTTGCACCAACTGAAGCATCCGGACCGTCTTCAAGGGAAGCCCCACATAGAGCGCGTTACAGAAATCTAATCGGGAAGTTACCAATGCATGTATCACAGTCACCAGGCAGTCGTTCTCCAGGTAGGGACGCAGTTGATGGATCAGCCGAAGCTGAAGGAAGGCGCTCCTCGCCACCGCTGTTACCTGAGCTTCTAATGTCAACTCTGGGTCGTGGAGCTCTCCCAAGCTGTGAACCCTGTCCCTAAGAGGGAGTGCAACCCCATTCAGGACAAGGTCCAGGTCCCCCAACCTGAAGCCTGACCCACCTACCAACAGGAACTCCGTCTTGTCTGGAATGAGCTTCAGTTTACTGACCCTCATCCAGCCCATTACCTCAGCCAGGTACCGGTTCAGTACAGCCACTGCCTCACCTGGATTAGTTGAGAGTGAGAGGTAGAGCTGGGTATCATCAGCGTACTGATGATTCCGCAGCCCACACCTCCTGATGACCTCTCCCAGTGGTTTCATGTAGATGTTGAATAGCAAGGGGGACAAAATGGACCCCTGCAGAACTCCATGGCAGCTATGCCATGGAGTTCTGC
>NW_025335761.1:27576488-27649087 GCF_004798865.1 Varanus komodoensis | reverse complement strand
TCAGCGTACTGATGATTCCGCAGCCCACACCTCCTGATGACCTCTCCCAGTGGTTTCATGTAGATGTTGAATAGCAAGGGGGACAAAATGGACCCCTGCAGAACTCCATGGCATAGCTGCCATGGCGCAGAGCCATAGTCCCCCAGCACCACCTTCTGGAGTTGGCCATTGAGATAGGAGCGGAACCACTGCAAAGCAGTGCCTCCGACCCCCAATCCCGCTAGCCTATCCAGAAGGATACCATAGTTGATGGTATTGAAAGCCACTGAGAGGTCCAGGAGAACCAACAGGGACACACTGCCCCTGTCTCTCTCCCTGCAGAGGTCATCATACAGGGTGACCAAGGCAGATTCAGTACCGTACCCAGGTCTGAAGCTGGACTGAAATGGGTCCAGATAATCAGTTTCATCCAAGAATGCTTGGATTTGTCCCGCGACCACCCGCTCTAACACCTTGCCCAAGAATGGGATGTTAGTCATCGGTCTGGTTTCTTGCTTCTTATATATCTGAAAATGGTTGTTTTGCTTTACATCTTTATTTATATATTTAGTTTTAGCCATCTGCTCTTGAAAATCTTTTTTTTTCCATACTGTAATCTCTACTGTATTTCTTTTGCACAAGTTTGTGATCCTTTTTGTTCTCTTTATTTGGGCATGACTTTCATTCTCAGAGAGAATTTCCCCTACACACACACACCTCTTAACGATGCTGATGACCTCTTTGACTTTGTGGTATTTTTCCTGACTTGTCTACATTCTATCCAAATGTCTATGATGTGGCTTTAGTTATCCTGAAGTAGTCTGGAGAGATCAGATCCTCCTGTTTTTCCTTTAAGCTTACTTCTAACCAATCACCTCAATTGTTTTTAGAAGTTCCTCTTTTGAACTTGAAGTTTTAGGCTTCATCATCAATTATTCACTTCAATATAAATTATATTTGATATTGGTATGTCTATTGTTTCCATTTGATTAGCCACAGTTATATTTCATGCAATGCCCTGAGGACTATTTAGGATTAAGTCCAAGGTCCCTTCCTCCTTCATTTAATTTCTACTCATTTCTCTGTTTTGGAAGCCCAGCCTCCCTTCTGGTTCTTACTTATAATCTTTTGTACAAAATGTGTTTACAATCTTTTCAGCACCAGTTTAAGATGTCTTTATTCACCCAGGCATTTTAATTTGTATAATCCCTGTTTCCCTCAATCATTTCTAATTTGCTGTCTGTTATTATGGTTGTCTGATGTCCATGTTTATGGTATTGTAGCAGGTTTAAAATAATGTGATGGAAGGAGGTACAGGAATATTTAATACAGACTTACATACATTAAATCTTTAATAAAGATATTCAGCTTAAATACTTTGTCTGTGTGTGGGAGTGGGGCTGAACTTTGAGCAGCCTCTATAAAGTCAACAATGAAGGGGCGTGTATGTGTGTAAAGCACTGTTAGTGAATATTTGGTACTGCACTAACAGTCTCTCTGAACTTTTAGAGCCTATAGTTTTCTCAGCACAATAGGCTCTAAACCTTTTTCAGGCATTTTTCTTCTGTGTAGAAGAATCATGAAAATGGGAGAATGGGAAACACCATGCTAGTCCCGTTCCCATTTCTGAACTCATCACAGTACTGGAGTTGGGAGACAAATGATCTGCAATGTGGAGCCTTTTCTACTCTTAATATTAAAGTTCTAAATCATGTGGTCAGCCTACATAAGTAGAGAGACCTCTCCACTTCAGAAATTACCCCTCCAAGTCCTGCCGAACAAAGGGAATGGTGATGGGGAAGGCAGAACTACCTGGTTTGTCCCTTCTCTCTCCCCACTCCTTATGTATCCATCTCATGCAAAAGGTGTATACCCAAATAGAGAAACTGATGTGATAGCACCTTTCAAATACTTTGTTGGGGCTTGGACCAGTAGTGAGACCATCATCTGTCAATTAAAAATGGGCGCACAGGTGCTGAGATCACCCATTCAACAGTCAGCTACCCCTCAACATACCATGTTTGGGAATCATCTTTGGCATTGTCATTAATTACTTAATATGAGGTTTTTCTCAAACTTTACAGAAGGTGCACCATCTGGACATGCTATCTTGTTGGGTATGTTCTTTGCCAGTACATTCTCTCTGAACTTTATGGTCATCTTTGGCCACACACTCCTTTCATACCACTTCTCAATCATTGTTCATGCGAACTGTGAAGGCTTCCCAAACCAGGAAGTATTGAGCAAAGACATTCTCAGCATCCATATCAGTCCTGCATAGGGAAGCCTTTTCACCCAGTCTCACTGGTGCTTGAACATTCATCAGCTCTCCTCTCCATTATTTGTTACAAGCAGCTCTGCAAGACAACATGGCCCAGCTATTCGCTCTGCACAAAGCCATTTGCAAACAGTTATTGCAGCTTTTTTCTTTGTATTTCTAACCCAATTCTTTAAAGACTAAATCAGAAGTATTGTAACACCATTAGTTGTTATTGAAGCCCAGTTTCAGGGTTCTCTTATAGGTAAGTCTGGGCTCTTCCTGAATATGAATCTGGGCGTTTTTAGGGGTCTCCTTTTACATTTCCCAAAAAGCTCATTCATGTGATCCAAATCAAATTAGACTGAGGCTTTAGCTTGAACTAGCTTCTTCGGTCTTTTGTTAGCAAGATGATTTAACCCGTTTCAGTACCACATCAACAGTCACAATGGGTGGATGTAGACAATACTTGAAACCCAACAAATGATCGGGCACAGTGACAGGGGCATCCCAGGGGACACCAGGAGACAACTGAGGGGAGCAGGGATGGCAGCAGCCCAAACCGACCAAACTTTACAAAACTGCTATCCACTTCCCTGCCCCATCCATCTCCCATCAATGCTGGGCAGGCAGGACTGTTTGCAAGCAATCCTGCTCTCCTGGCAAGGGCAGGAGCTTTGGGTGGGAAATCCAGACTGGGGGCCATGAGCACCTCACATCCAGCACAAGGAGGTCTGTCCCGCTTCCTGGCCGCAGTGCCACTCAGCTGAGCGATGCCACTGAGGAAGCACCCCTGCGGTCTCCTGCCCTCGATTGGAATCGTGTGCATGGGGGCAAGACTGCAAGCCTTGTGCCCCTTCTCAAGTGGCTGCTGCCAGGTAGTTCATGCCCCATCCCTTGCCCAGCAGAGCCAGAAGCCGAGTGATGGCTTCACTGGGTGCTGGGGAGGGAGGGGAGGGCCGCTGCCCCCTTCTCATCTCTCCCCATCAGGACAGAGAAGATGAGCAATTCTGCTGGCCTTCCTCTTCACACTCATTCTTGCCACACTCATTATCCTCTTAAGTAAGTTTGGCCAAACAACTGCTTGTGTGCTGGCTCCTCAGGCCTCTAACAGGGTTTGAGTTGGCTTGACATGGCAGAGCCCAAAGGCTCCTTCCCTCTGCCGTCACTGGAGTACTAAAGGCAGCCAGATAATGGACACTTTGCCAGGTGCCATCAGCCAGTTCCCTTGTCCAGCTGCTCTGGACAAGGGCCTCGCCAGCCTTTTGGCTTGACCACAACATGGTCTGGTGCCATCCAGATGCAGATGACATGTTAAATCACAGGGTTTCCTAAACCCCACTAAAAGCTGTGGTAGTTCATAAGCTACACCTGGGTAGTTTATAATTCTATCCCCTGGGAAACACAGAGGACTCTGGCAAAATGCTACCTTCCCAGTGGCTTAGCGAGTTGCACAAACCTACTCAATGTCTTTCACTGTATATCCTGACTGAGAGGATGATGAGCTGAAAGTACCACCAGCAGAGCTTATTCTGAGAAGCTATCATGTGGCTAGATAGTATCCTAATGTCTGTAGGACTTGCCATCATCAGAGGGTCTCCTCATAGGTAAGAACTGTAAACTGAGCCAGTGAGAGGGACATATCTTAGATGGAGCTTTTTGACAAAGGATAAAATAACCATACCACATGGGATGAATTGTTTGACACTCCTGCATAAAAGAGGGTCCTGTCTTTATGCTGGAATCACAGGGATAAGGTTCTGCAAGTATCGGACTGCATCAGCTCCCACCAGGCAGCAAACCCAGTAAGAATATTTGGTCAAGATTATCAATAGCAAGATCATCCATGATTTATTGGTGTAAATATCTCATGAACAATGTGCTCTAATTTAAAGTCTGGCCATTCCTGTTTGGAGCATCATTGTTCCACGAGTGTAATGCCACGCTTCCCCAGCAGAACAGCCCCCAGTCTCCACTTTATGCCATATTAAGCATTGTGCCCTGCTAGGCCAACTCAACTAGCATTTCCATTCTCTTTGCCAAGACCACGTATACCATGCTGGCAATCCCATGTTATAACTGAATGAAACATCACTATTTACAAGTATACACGTGTGTATTGCATTGGTAGCTAAGACTGATAAAAAGCTGAAATATAGCTTGAAATGTATTGTTATTATGGCATCCATCATTAAAATGCCACTGTCTATATCAGTGTCATTCTGGAAATATACTTCTATAATCCATTTAGCAGCCACCAATTTTGACTGCTTTTGGGTGGACCATACAAGACCACCTGACATCAGACCAAATGCAGCTTTAAAGCTGCATTTCCTTATGAAGTGAATGATTTTGACTATATCCCCTTTAAAAAGCCATGTGGTATTTCTGTGTGAAAAAATGCAATCTTTGGCAGCTTCCTGGGAAAAATATGCATTTCATGGAGGATCTGCCTTCCATGAGAAGAAGGTGTCCTCTTCTGGAAGGTCTCTTCACCTGTTTTGGGAGCACTTCTCTTTCTCCCCACCCCATAGCTCATCTTATTCAGTAAGGTCTCTTGTGTTTCTCTGTGGCATGGTTGGGGTGGTGGTGGGGAGGCTAGGTAGAGGAGCCGCCCTGGGAAGGAAGATGCAGTGAAATCCACTTGTACCTGTATCATTGATCCAGGCTAAAGTTGGGCCCAGCCCCCTCTCTCTATTCACAACAACATGATGTAAGTGGAACACTTAAAACAGCATAAAAAATAAGAAACTTAAATGTTTCATACCACTTCTGCTAAGAAGACTAGTTCTATTATATATTCTGAATGTTTTCTGGGGGTTTTATTTGTCAGCCTTTCTTGCACAAAGAATCACATACTGGCTACATCTTATTTCCAACACTATAGTCTTCAAAAGCACAAATGCTGAGAAAAACTGTAGCAAGCCATTTGCAGGGAAGCACAGTGCTAATTGAAATTAGTATTTGCAGACATGAGAGATGTTTAGACCTCTAATTAAAGAAGCAGGCAAGTCCTGCCTCTTGAGCTGAAATGGCAAAAACAGTGGGATATTAATTCATTATAAAATACATGGCAATAACAGAGAAATCTGGCCAAAAAGCTGTCCAAGCAACTGTAGACTATGGTACACATGTGCTATTCTAGTTTACACACACACACACACACACACACAGTTAGTCTGTCCTGCAGAGGATTAATTGAGCACAGTGGGTAGGCTTTTTAAAAAAGCAAAATAGGAGAAAAAATCTTTGTGATGTCCCTGAAGGAAACATCCACGGATACCAAAGAACTGTGGGTCAGAAGCCAGAAGATTGGGTGGCTGCCTATAAACTATTAGAAAATCTATAAAGAGTTCAGGGGGAATAAGAGCAAGTCACTGGAGCTCTCAAAAACCAGAAGCAAGCTTAGATTTCTCCTTCTTTCTTTTCTTTTTGCAGTTCCTTCGACTGTGCTGTAGTGAAAACGTTCAGATACTGCACTATTTTAATGCCAAACCTAGCAAAGAAATACTATGACAACCTCTCTCTCTCTCAATCTCTCTCTCTCCTCTAAAGTATTTTTTATGCTAAGATGCCATCAGAAGGTGCATCTAGTCTGGCGGGTGGGGAGGGGAGGTTAACTTGCAGGTTGATAACACAGACTGGAAAACAGGCAGGCAGTTTGGTATGAAAACACCAACTGCCCATAGGCAGCATTAACTTAAGATAGACAGTTCTATCATCCTTCCAGTCAAACCTTTTACAATAGACAGAAGCTGCCTAGGCTAAAGATAAAGACAATGGAAAACAAAAGGTTCTCTCTCTCTCTCTCTCTCTCTCTCTCTCTCTCTCTCTCTCTCTCTCAATGACTGTAGCCTGTGTCATTAAATTTCATATTGTGCATAGAATCTAAATACATCACTTTGTTCTGCATGGCAGGCAGAAGTGAGCATTCATACATTATCCAGCCACTTAATTAAGTGCCTGGGATATTTGCAGTTAGCAGAAACTAATAAGGGAATCGCATTTAAATTCCAATCACTCCTTGGGGTGGCTGTCTGCAACATAAGCAAAGCTTACTGGGTAGACATTCCACTAAATGCTCAGCTAAAAGCTTAGATTTACTGTATTTGTGAATAAAGGAGAATTCTATTTGTGATTAAAAGGTGAGGATAAAACAAACAAATCTGTTTGGGATTTTTGAGTCATGTTTTCTTGGCATCATTTTTAAAATGCCACTTTGTCTGTTACTTTCTCTAATAAAACTGGAGTATGATTTAGAGCTTTGCTAGCATGGAACAGGAGGTTCTGTAAAAACAAACAGCCGGCTTACCCTACCCATGGCAGATTTTCAAGACATTTCACAGAAATGGAATCTACGCGACTGATAGCAAATACATAACGACAGACTTCAAGAAAATGTGGAAATTAATTTATCTGTAGATTATGACTAATGCAATAGCGCAGCAGGGTATTAACAAGCCACAATGGATCTGAAATCTATAATCATATTTGTATCCGAGCTTTTGGCTTTTCTCTGGAGCACCATTTTCGCCAAGGTTGTTTGTATCTGCCACCAACAGATGTTTAAATATTTGGTGGCTTGGGAGCAGGCATATGAATGCCGCTTGTATAAACCTCAGTGGGCAAACAGTCTCCAGTGTTGTGGCACCCTGTTTTAGCCACACATTCTCATTCAAATCTGTATTTCATTCCAAAGATCTTGGCGGAGATCAGCCACTCTGGTTGCCTCTCACTAGAGGGCACCAGTTCAAAGCACCAGCACAGCTGAAATTGTAAACCTTGCATATTTCTGCGGTTGTAGCACAAACTATGCAACCTCTGTGGGTGAGGAACATTCACAATTGGAAGCTGTGAGTTAATTTTCATAGGAAGCAAGGAATCGCATTGTTTTGGTATCCATGATTAGAAAACGCTGAATGCCGAAGAGGTGTATTTTTAAACCACAGTGTATTTTGCCACTTTTAGCAGGAATCTGGAACTGCAGCATACAAATGTCTCATCACCACTTAGAGGCTGCGATGTCATCTGGCAACAAACCCTCAGGAGCATCCTGTGATGCAGCAAAGCAGTCATCATGTGGCCCATAGGAGCAAAAAGCGCAATGCAGACCGGGACGGGCCTACTATTAGGCAGAAGAGATTGCTGGGTGGTGGGAAGATGTTGGACCACTGCCCCATGTGGGTTATACAGCATGACGCAGGCCCATTAAGCCAGCCTGAAGTTTTTGGGTGTGAGGGCAAGTACTACCCCCTTTGCTGTGTAGATTTGACTATCAGCTCAAATTTTTTATGTAAGGGATTTTATCCTTTGCCTCAGGCAGTAAAATGTCAACAGTACCTTGGCTAGCCAGGGACACAGTAATTAGGCAGCAGTGGTTTGCTTGGGTTAAGTGTTGATGAAACAGGCCAATAAGATGGAACTCAAGGATTTTTCAAAAATACATCTTCATGAATCTGAGCTCCTTTAAGTTCACCAATTACCTTGCATTTGATCCCACTCAAAATATGGTTTCTCCTCTATTGCCTGCTTTGGTAAAGTGAATTTGGGAAATGGGAGGGTTTGGGAGGATTGCAGAGTCTTTCCTTCACTGGCTGGGTTCATATGACATGCCAACTCATTGTGGGTAACTAACCACACTACCCTGATTGGTGGCTTGATTTTGACAGAGGGTTTTGCGAGAAAGAGATATAAAATCTGCATAAAACTCTGTCAAAAATAGGAGGGAATCCTTTTTAGCCCTGTGAAAACCCCTTTTCTAAAAGTTCCCATTATGCTCTCATAAATGGAGTGGGCTATAATTTTCCATCTTCTCAATCACTTATGCTCTCAGGAAAGGATGGAATGGGTGGAGCACTGTGGAAACTATCGAACACAACCTTAAATCATGCAACATATGTCTCGGGGAAATTACTGCGAAGGGGTGCTACTTAGCACCCCTTTCAGAAGCAGTATTTTTGGCAAGCAAGATCTTTCCATTGACAGTTCACCATTTGACAGCTATGAAGTGAAGGCAAAGTAACATATCTGAAGCTTCCTGGATGGAGTCTGATTTGACAACAGACACACCCAGGCCATTTACCAGCAAGACTTCGTTTGAACCACTAACCAAAAGAAGGGGAAGGAGGAGAAGGAGGAAAGGAGGTGAAGTCTGCACATGTTTCTGTTGAAATTAAACCCACACACACACACACACACACACACACACACATATATAGTGGGGAATCAGTGATGGTCCCTCTGATGTGTCCTCTTGGCCATTTTGGAGGCTGTGACTAACTGTCACTTTAGAGATAGCAAAAAGCATCTGTGAAAAAGGCAGGGGAAGAAGAGGGAAGGCTGCAGTGAATGGAAAAGGAGCTGTGATCACAGCACAGAGTGGGGACAGGATGGCTTCAGCTGCCAAGCCCCATGGGTTACATGAAGAAGGACCAAGGGAGAAGGAGGAGTGGACAACCCTTGGCGAGTCTGTTCATGTATTGTTCCATAAACAATTCACACTGTGTAGCATATTTGCAGGATGGATTGCTTTGCCACTCATTCTTTCTTCCTTTCTTAGATTTACATATCATCCACCTGAGAAATGCCCTCTGAGCAGTTTTAGTGCTAACAAACCAAGCATCCCTGCTCACATAAGATCACCTGCATAAGAATACAACTGATAGAAATATTGAAAAATTGAGATACTACAAACTTTTTAAGTCAATTTCAGAAGTACCTTTAAAAAAATACAAATTGGGTAAAGAGACGTTTTCACATAGTTCACATGAAAGATTTAATAGCAATAAAAAACCCTTCCACCCTGGAAAAAGAAAAGGAAAAGGAAATTTCTATTTATGCACCTTGGCTTTTAGGAATATTCATATACTATATTTTAAATGAGAAAATAGCATTAGAATCACTCATAACCACCCAGAATAACTGTATTAGCATCTAGAAGGAGAGAAAATTCATCTGCTGATCCTAGCGAACACAGACCCAGCATCTGGAAGGGATTCCCAGTTCAGAACTCACCCTCCCATTCATCCTGATAGAGACTGAGGCTTTCAGGAGTACCAAATACTTGAGAACCATCTCAAGGCAGTGAAACTCTAACAAATAATACTTTTAAAAAGAAAAAAATAGAGTCTATTAGCTAGGGGTGGATTCATCTACTTCAAACAAAGTCCAGATTCTGAGCCAGTGCAGCCCACTTCAGAGATATCTAGACTCCCTCTGGAACATTACACACACACACACACACCACACTCAGTACTTGCTGTAAACCCCTCTCCGCTCCAACATTCGAGTGTCTGAGCCAGCCTTTTGCAGGCTTCATTTGTTCAGAAGGTACTACTAGGCCTGCTAGTTTGATCCAGATCTGCCACAAAAGTAAATAAACCATGTGTAACCATGACTGGGTTCAAATTCCCCATTATAATCAATGGGGAATAGCCAAGATTTTGGAAAATGAACTAAAACAAGACTGCCCTGAATCTCAAATAGAGCATGATGACTATCTAAAGGTCTCAGCTACATAGAATAGATTACGCATTTTGTTTTTGTTTACCTTTTCTTTTCATCCACTACTTTTCCCTGCCCAACATAAGTGTGGGGACCCTAGAGGTAAAAGGATGCAATGCAGGGAAGTTACAATTAGGATCAAGATGAGTGCAGCCAGATTTCCACAATCAATTATGTTTTCCAAGGATTCAAACAATATCCATGATAGTCTTATTCCCACTGCTGGTCATGCCAGGTATCTCTATCTCTCTCTCTCTCTCTCTCTCTCTCTCTCTCTCTCTTTCTTTGTACTCTCTTTGTTCAGTGCTCCAGAAAAGGGACATTTCCTAGCTGCTGATATTTTCCTGATCGAGGAAAGATTGCTCTCTTTTTAGTTAATGGGAAGAATATCTTCCAATCAAAAAAGGAGACTGGACAGGGTCCAATGTGTGCAGAAGCACTTAGGCAGAAGTATGAGGAATTCTGGATCTTGGCCATAACAAATAAACCAATAAGTAACCATACCAACTGCATCGTTTTTATCGCTAGACATATGTTGCATGATTAATTTCTGCAGCGGATGAAAATATTTTGGGAACATGGCATCATCACTAGCTGTACCTTCGGCTCCTTCCTAGGATGATTTGCCCAAGCTCACAACATATGTTCAAAATGGGCATGACTTTTCATTTCTCTCTGAAAGATAGCAACAGAATGCACTCCACTATTATTTGGATATAATTTAGTTGTCATAGTGAGGGTTCTTCTAGAAAATGGCATGGTGATGACACTTTTCGTGAGAAGACAGAATTTTTAAAGAGGCATCTTCAGTGTACCAGGAACATGTTCTGAGATGGAAAGGTGACAGTTATGCAAGCATTCATAGAAATGTGTGATAGTATAATGTTGCGGGACTGAGTGGCTGTCACTACTCATCTGTGATTGCCCTTGGGCTTGTCTGCTGCTCAATGGAAGTATAACCAGAAATGGTTGTGTGAATCA
The DNA here is from genome assembly GCF_004798865.1 of Varanus komodoensis. Classification (NCBI taxonomy): domain Eukaryota; kingdom Metazoa; phylum Chordata; class Lepidosauria; order Squamata; family Varanidae; genus Varanus; species Varanus komodoensis. The sequence goes on along the minus strand of NW_025335761.1, from coordinate 27,638,367 downwards.
ATTATTCCATAAGAATGTAAGAAGTACCCTGCTGGATCAGACTAACAGTCCAGATAATCCAGTTCTGTTCACATAGTGGCCATCCAGCTGCCCACAAACCTTTATTTGTTCTCCTCACAGTTATCTTCCAAAGAGGACAATAGACTTTCTTTGAATTTTCTGCTACAGGTAACCAAAAACCACCACCACTTTGGCCACCATGCAATTTGCATATATATGTGATGTCATTACCTACTCCATCTCAGGCAGAAAATATCTTGCAATGGTGCTACACAAATGGTCACTCCTTTCATGAGTTTCAACAAAACTGCCCATCAAGGTAACAAGACACTTCATGCACACCACCAAGAATCCATTTAGAGCTACACATCCATGAGGAGGCATTTTCATAGGTCCTTAATCCTGCAGAGTTTGGGGATTACAGAAAGACTAAAATCTCCAGATACCAGGTTGGTTCCAGAATCCCCATTCAGCTTGTGAAGGATACCACTCATCCCCCTAAGGTCCCCCATGCCTTCTCTAAATCTTCTTCAGGCATATGCATCTACTGGTAAAACAATGAGGCTCAACCCAATCCATTAATTTCATTGTGACAACTGTAGCAGTGCAACTGCAGTTATGATCTATACGAGGAACCTATACAAGCCTGCTTTTCTGTACAGCTCTGACTTGAAAATGGAGGCTAAGGAAGCCGTAGAAGTGGTTCCAACTTTCTAACTGCTCTGCAGAAGTGAAGGATTCTAAACTGTTTTACAAATTGTCTCATTCTTGTAGTACTGGGCTGTTGAAAGCTTCAGTGTTGATAGTGCTCAAACGAAAAGAAATGTTGGCTCTGTGCCTAAGGTTCTCTGAGGGCTGACTTACCGAGAGGGCAGAGTCAATAAAAATGAATGATTTGAGAAGGAAAAATCCTGTTCTATGCAACATGTATCATGCAGGTCTTAAATGCTCTTTTCCCTAACTCTCCTTCCCAGTGCGAAAACAAAACAAGAAAATCCATTACAAAGTACAGACTTTTCTGTGTTCTTGATTTGATTAGGAGCGCCGCCAACACTACCCCATCCCTCCTCCTCTAGGGATGAATCAGTACATGAAGAATTCGAACTTGGAAAGCATGGCTGCTGTGAGCAATCCAGTCCTCAAAAGCCAGCCCCCGGCCAGCTCCGAAGCAAATTTGGCAAAAAAATATAAGTGAAAAGAAAACGATCGGGGCGGGGGAAGGTACAGTGATGGGAAAACTGAAAATGCCTGATAAAAGCAAGCACAAAACCAGGGAAAGGAAGGAATCCAGTGACTGCAAAGGGCATTGCACATGTACAGGGAAAACCAGACAGTGCTGGGGCTTCTGCATGCAGCGCCTCCCCAGAGAGTGGAATTTGCATGTTCATGCACAGATCCCATCCTCACAGACCCACAGAACACATACCTTCGCATGGTCATCATCCAGAATGACCCACTGAAGTCAGCAGTGGGTCTCCACAGGCAGCACATTCTTAATCCCATAAAAAGTGGGGATTTCTCTCTCGGTAAAGCTGCTGGGAGACCAGGAAGGTATACACACACATAGGTTAAAATGTTGGCAATGGAAAGGCAGCAAAAATGGAGAAGATAGATCTGCATAGGCACACAGTGTGTCCTTCCCTTCAAACATCCCTACTTTTGAGAAATAAGAAGGTACACGGGTCTCTGGACCACCTTTTTCTGCTTGCTGGGTTGAAGGATAACATTTGAGTTATTGTAGCAACTTTGTCTTTGAATAGAGACATGTGGTCATATGCAGCTTAATACTTCCAGCTATAGTTTCTAGAAATCTATATATCTATTTTTGAAGTGAAAGCCAACTTTGGATAATTGGGTAGGGCAAGTCTCTGGTTGTACAGAGACAAACGGGGAATCAAAGTACAGAATATGCCAATTGGACAGAAAATAATGGCTTGCCAATTTTCCTTCCAAAAACCACATAAACCCAATAAAGAAAAGATAAATGTATGCTGCATCATTGTCTGAAGACTCCATAACTACTCACTGTGAGAACTCTAGTTTCCTTCAGTTGATTGAAAGGAGTGTCCCCCGGCCACCAGCCTTGCTTCATAGCTGTTACAGAATGCTTTACACACAGCTACTCAGAAGCTTTTAAAAAACCCAAACAAACCTGCCAGCATGCAGCACCTAGGGAGAGATATTCTAGAAAGAGGGGTGAACAGAGCAGAGTATCAGCTGAACTGTCTCTGTGTGGAGAGCAGAATATAGGGATGGACAAACCTGTCATTTTTTCATTTGCTCAATTTCTGAGTTCTGTCCATTTTGACTTTTGGAAGTTTTCCAAACTTAAATGCAGCTCATAATGGACTTTGAGATTTTTAAAAAATAACTTACAAGGAAATGTGTGACCATTTTAATGCACATGTCTCCTAATACATGTATTTTGTATGCAATTTTGCCTATTACACATATTTTAGCAAGTGGTGTCATTTGAACGTTATTTTCACAAATGCATACATGTTTCACTAGAGAAATCCATTGCAGAATTTGGAGAAGTGCACTTTTCAAAGGATAACTGAGTTTCAGCTCATGTTGGTCGGGAAGTGTTACATTAGGAAAATTTACCGTAAAATATAACCTAAAGAGAATTCTTTTTTAATGAATGTATCAGTAGAATGTGTGTAAAAACAGATAGAGCATAAGAACAAAAGAAGAACCTGCTGGATCAGACCAAGGACTCACCATTCTCTTGACACGGTGGCAAACCAGCTGCCCATAGGATCCAACAGGCAGTAAATCAGAGCAACTTCATCCTTCTGCCCAAGTTCCCCAGCAATGGATATACATATACTGCTTCAGATACTGAAGGTACCACATAGCCAATGGCACTAGTAGCCATTGATAGCCTTCTCCTCCATACATTCATCCAATCCCCTTTTAAAGCCATCCAACTTGGTGGCCGTCACGACAACTCATGGAAACTAATTTGAACTATGCACTGTCTGAAGTAGTATTTCCTCCTATCTCCCACCAGCCAGCTTCATGGGATGGTCTTCTTGTGGGAGAGATAGAAACATGCTTCATGTGTTTAAGAGTGAGTGCAAATGGGTGGATGTGCAAAAGGAAGAGGTTAAGAGCATGGGACTGGGACTCAGACGATCTGGGTTCTAGTCCCCACTCGGCCATGGAGCTAACTAGGTGACTTTGGGCCAGTCACAGACTCTCAGCCCAACCTACCTCACAGGGCTGTTGTTGTGAGGATAAGATGGAGGAGGAGATGTAAGCTGCCTTGAGCTCTTTGTAGGAAAAAGGCAGGATATAAATCGAATAATAATAATAATAAATAATAAAATAATGTGCAAAATTTACAGACAAGACGTAAATCTGAAGCAAACAGGGCTCCCCATTTTACTTCCAATCTCAGTGCTTTAGGGAAACATCATAGGAATTCATTCTGCTACTTCATCCTTTCCCTGCTATTTGTGATGGTGTCTGGCTGTTTGCAGCAGTGACAACAGAACTGCTCAGGGCTCGACAAATAGGGCTTTGGGGGCTTTAAAATTAGGAAAGACCTTATATGTATGCATACTAATCAAAAACGCACATGTGTATATAACACAGTTATGCAGCACACACAATAAGGAACAAATAAAAATTTCCACAAATATTGGAAAGAAATGTCATCCCTCTGGTGGAGTGGGCTCTGAAATGAAAGGAGCATAAAAAACAAGACAAAAAAGACTCCCCTTGTACACACAATCCAACCAGTGTGAAATTCAGCATGCATACACTTGCAAAGGGTTAACGGGCCTGCAAAATTCATCTAATTCTGCCCAACATTTAAAAAGTTATAGGCAGCTGTTAATGCTCCCATTATAGTTAATGGGGATGACTCTGGAAAGCATGGCAAAGTGAAGCGCCTGCCTCAGTTCAAAGGCAGAGCACTGTGCCATGTAAGCCAAGGCTGCCGAGGCCGGTTCTGAAGCAAGCCTGGCATTGTGCTAGTGAACGGTTCACCAGAATGCATGAGTGTGAACAGGCGAATGGGCAGAGTCATATTCAAATATATTTATTTATCTGTAGAGAGAGAGAGATCCTGCCATTTTTTAAGGTCTCCCCTTGTGTCCCCTTGTGTTGCATATTTTGTTTGGATTTTCGGTACAGCACAAAGCTCACATGAGAATCTTGCAGCCAATAAACAGATGTGATGTTCAGATACTGCTGGGAACTGAAGCTTTGTAGAGGCTCAGGAGAGGCACCATATGCAGGGTCATGGTGCTGCTAAGATACTGGAAGAACATTACTCGGCGGGGAGCCAGGAGCTGGCTGCCATATTTCAACCGCTTTATATGGTGCTTCTCTGATCTGACTTTTCATACAATCATGCTTTGGTATTGTGCATTTGCTTCACATCCGTGACCCTGCCCTTGCTTCTGAAATCAGATTTTTCTCATCCATTCTCCTGTTATTCTGTCTATAATTTGCATTATAACTGCACAACTAATGGCCTAATCTTTTTGTGAATATGTATTTTAGTTGATCATCCTGTGTTAATAACATTGCCAAATGTTTTATTTCCAATTAGTTAATCTCCAGCAGATACATATAATCCTCATGCAGCATTATGTCAGAAAAGAATGAAGCTGAATTTTGAAATTTAATTTAAAATATCTCTAAACCTGTTCTATCTACATATTAATGTGTAATTTGGCATGGTCCTTGTAAAATAAGGGTTTAACATTAAAGAAAAAAAGCAAACTGATTATGACTGAATTAAAGGCTTCAGTCTGCAACTTTGACACAGCCCTATCCTGTAGGTTCTTGGGCTCCACCATTAATCCAAGCAAAGTGTTACAAATGTGTTCAGTATCACAATACATCCTCTTCTTGGCTCTCTGCATTTCACGTAGTCCCAAGTTTTCCATAAGGAAGGAAGTTGCAGCTGGGGAGGGACCAGCCTGGTAGTGGCTCCCACACTTGAATTTTTTAGCCTCTCAAGTGCTTTCTATTCCAGACATGAAGAAACTGCAATTTTTGGAAGATTTTTACAGAAAAGGAAGGTCTCATGTATCTGAGCTAGCTGCATTCAGTACACATAGCTATTACCAGCATAATGAACTGCAGGATGCACCGGCCTGCTGTGCAGCTATTCAAAGTGTGGAGCCTGGGGGGGGGGGGGGGGGGGGGGGCTCACAAGCCTGATTCAGAATTGCAAACATGGTTGGATTTGAAGGATTTAAAACCAGACTTTCAAGAGCTGATCCACTGAACTCCAAGGACTCAGTGGATAAATTAATCAGTTTCTCCCACATTCAAAAGTGTAATTTCAAGTTCTATTTTTCCTGGAATACAAAGAAATGTGTGAATTTTTGGTGCATTCATTTAATTTGGTACAGCATTTTCCTCAAAACTGAACTGAAACAAAATTCTCATCCATGTCTCTCTACAGCCAATCATGACTCCCTTACAAGTGCACCGAAATAGTACATTTATCTAAACCTAAAACATTTCAGCTGTAATCCTACATAAAGTTATCTAGGTCCACTTAAGTCCCACTGGGGGATTTACTTCTGCTTAAATATGCACAAGATTGCATTGTTAATGTGTGAAGTGACACTGTGTGACCTTAATTAGCAGCAAGATCAGAAATTAGTACCATTTTCCTAGTACTATCCTCCACAAAAACTGTAGTCTCAGTAGTAAAGAACAGTTTCAACCAGGTGTTTATCAAGAAAGACCTCTTTGTTCCTAAAAATCTGCATGTCACCTACAAAATGATCAAGACTTTTCTTGCTGACAAGCCACTGTCATAATGTTATTTTGTTTGTAAATGTTTTTAATGTTATTTGCTTCAGCTTCACACTAACACTCTGGGATTTGTTTGGATGTCGAATGAACAGACATACTGTAAATAAATAAAAGTAAAAATTTTGCTAGAACTTGAATGGTGGTAAAATAGATCACTCCAACTATATTGTCTACTATTCTGCTTTCTTTCTTTAGTTCCTCTTCTTTGTTGATTTTTATAAAGCTCTCTGTAAGTTACTACTTCACAGCAAAGAAGCACATCGGCAAGAAGCAAAGCATCTAAAAATGATCTGATTGGTTTTATTTGATCCACTTCTCAGGGGCTTTTATATGGTTTTAAATATTCAATAAACTGGCAGGTTTTTCTTAAAAAGACAAAACTTTAAAGTTCCCATGTCCTCTTTTGTTTTCCTGAAATGAGTCTTGCATGCAAAACTGTTATAGCACCTTTATTGCATAGAGAAACACAGAACAAACTGGGTTTATACACATAAAAGAACAGAACACAATTGATATAACTAACTGTAAGGAATACTACACATTCCACAGTAGCTTATTCTCAATAGTCAGTGACATTGCTATAGGTACATTTTCTAAAAACCCCTAATAGGTATGAAAGACATTTAGAATGTGCCAGACCTTTATAGTCCAAGTAAAACAATTTAACAAGGTCGCACAACTCACCATGGCTATTTGTATTGGACTAAGTCTCTTGTTAGGAAGAGACCTGTTGAGTAAATTGATAGGTATGAGTAGGCGCTGATACTTTCTTCTCAGGGGTATTCACAGCACACTAACAATGTTTGCACTGTTTCTACTTTCTGTTTGCACTGAATTTATTCTGTAGCCTCTTGGGCAACTCCAGTGGGATCATCCATCTCAACATATTACCCTCTTCCAAGTTGTTACCAGACACAGCTTATGATGAAGTGGGAACACAACACATTTTCACCTTATGATGGCAATGAAGTCAAATGCATGAATGCTTCTTACTCATGATCCATGGGGCAGTGTATAGAACGGCAGCACTTCTCCTGGACTGTTCCACTTAAGGATGCAGCTATGGAGATGTGTATTGCCTCCCTTCTGTGCAGATAGAAAAGGATGCGTGTCAAGGAGAAAGATCAGCCTCGCCTTTCCCAACATTACTTTCAAACTTGCATCCCTGCCCCACCTGAAGTATCACATTCCAGGAAAGACTGTGATATTGTTGCAAGAACAATAATCCATCAGCAAAGCGGTAGTATCTTTGCTTTTAAGATCATGCCTGTGGTCCTTAGTCGAGCCTTTGGCTCCAGTGCCCTTCCATTCAGTTCACAGTTCCTTTCTTAATCCAAAACACCACAGTCTGAATAGGCTCAACAGCAATACTAGCCCCGCTCCTTCAGCACAAGCTTTGCAGCAGCTGATTTCTGAGAGAGTACATGGCAAATTTTGCTAGAAGAATCCCAGGAAAAGCAAACTGCGTTTGCCCCAGGACTATCCTGGGTTTAGCACAGGAAACCAGAGAGAACAGAAAAGTGATCTGGGTTAACTGGAGGGGAACCACTGCAGCCTATTGCATGTGGATTGTGAGGAGCAGATATGCAGATGGTCTGTAAGGAGCACTTGAATAACTGAAATAAGAGGAAACCCCTCCCCTCAAAAAGGGTAACATGCAGTAAGGACCAGCTTTAGTAGCTTGGCATGTTGCAATCCAGATTTTAGCAAAGCAGTGTAGCCTATGCTGCTGTGTACAGAGTCATAAAGTTGCTGACATGTAGCGTATATGTATTAGACAGGATGAAGCAGTTCTGCACGACACAGCAAATTATTTTTGCCAGGGTACCACACACAAAACGAACAGCAGCACCCCTCGAACAGCAGAGTGGAACATGTCCTGTAAGTGAAGAACCTACCAAGCATGAACCGAATGAATATTATTTTTCAACAAACCCAAACACAAGAAACAAAAGGAGGGCAGGAGTTAAGGAGGAAATGGTAGTTTTATTAGACACAACTTTTCAGCAGGTCGTAAAGTCTACCTTTGGCTCAGCCCATCGATTTTATGTTTGCATGAGTCCATCACGGCGCACATGCATGTACAACAGTTTGACTTTGACTCATACAATGGCTGCCGATATTTTACATGGGTAAGAAAGGAGGACAAAATGGGAGCTCCATTATCATATTATTTGCTGCATTATATTACAGTTGTAGAAATGACTCCTGAATCAGTCCTCTGCTATTTCTCTAACAGAAAATGATAAGCCAATTTGTAGGTAAATCAAACCTAGATGGCAGAAGCCTTAGCCTACAGCACAGCACTGGGCAGGAAAAAAAAAAAAAAACTTTGGTGAACACTATTTTGTGGCATGACAGTAATTTGACGTGTTGCAAGCAAAACACATGTGAACAGGGTACTATTGCGTTTATGCCACAGGGCACTATTTCAATATGAGCTGGCTGATATATTCTTAGCTCTTACTACAGCTGTGGAGTTGCTGTATATTCCTGCTTATATACAGTCCACAAATACAGACATTTTTCTGTAGAGATTTGGGAGGCTTTGCATAGCTAAACCTTAATTAGCATGCTTGCGAACACTGCACAAAATTGCTCGTTGCACCAGTTAACTTCAGGAAGCAGTCAGTGCATGAGGGTCAGGTCCTTGCTTCATGGGCCAGCAGTAAGGGGGAGGTCGGGGAAAGGGGGGGAATCTCAAGACCCATGGCCGGCCTAATGGTTTAGCAGGCAAGCTGCCACAAATACAAGGAAGCAGCTCATCTGGTTTGTAGGCCTTTCAAAGAAATTGTAACCTTTTAAAAATGTTTAGTTACTTCAAAGAAAATGAAGGGCATAGAGAAAATTAGAGTGGGATTCTTTGCTCTGCCCTGCCTCCCAGCTCCTTCCTGGCAACAGCGCCACCCTATACGGTACATCTAAAGAAGGGGTTGCTTTGTCCAGTCCTGGTAATACTGATACCTGCTCTTGTATTCATTTACAAAATAGAATAAACGGTTAAATATGTTGTTGTATCTCTGCAAACAAAAACAAAGACTAAACCAAGGGCTCACAAAACAATTGTCTATTGGAGCATCCAAGGTCTGCTTGTAGCAATCAAGGCTTTGGAGCAATTCTACAATTTCCTGGACAACAGGCCAAACATACAAGGGCGTATGTGCACTGAGCAAAATCTCATCTTCAAGAAGCTTTTCTGGCTCATGGTTGTGAAGACAAGTGGCCTGGTTCCAAGTAGGCCATTAAAATAAATAAGGGATCTTTTCTAGCATCTGGAGACAGGTGATTAATATTTCATTTCAGAGGGTTTTTACTTAAACTTGAGGTAATAATTTTAAGCTGGTGAAGTAATGGTTTCATTTTTGCCTGGTTATCTTTTCGATCAATCTTCTCTAAGCTGGTGCCCTCCTGATTGTTTGGGTATCAACCCCTCCCACCCCGCTCAGCATGGGCAACAAGCAAGAATGCTAGGGGTGGGTTCAGGTCCAAAGCATTTAGAAGGCACAAACTTGGACAAGGTTTTAGATGTTGCGCCTGGCAGATGTTTATTGCAGAAATGTTGTTATTCACTGTAAGCCGCTCAGATCCCTATGCTATTGAGTACTCTAAATTGGATATTTAGACATGAATTAGAGCTGAAAAGGCAGGTGGAATAGAAAGAAAAAGTTGAAAGTAATCAGAAAACCAAGTAAATAATGCTGGTCCTTTGGTAAACACAATCCTGCTTTGTTGTAAACCATCAAGAATACTTCAGCTATGGACTGTATAGAAATAGAATGAATGAAGGAATGAATGAATGACTCATGGAGACAAGGCCTGTATCATTGAACAAAGTTCTGTAAGTAGGAAGAACAGACACAGACTAAAAAGAACTGTGGTAAATATTCCCATTACATGAGTGGAGAAAGGCAGGAGTTGTGGTTGACTTCCTTGAACCAAAGGAGTCTCAGTGGTAAATGACCACTTCATGTCTTGATGCTTGCAAAATATTTGATTTTTCTTTCTCCAAGCTTTTCTTACTCAGGAAAAACACCAGGGGTTTCAAGTATTCTGGAAACCTAGCAGAGAAAGCTAAAGGGTTTTTCTCCCTCCCTTTCCATTTGCCCAAATCTCTGTAAATCAATCTATCAATCAAATATTTCCCTCCAACAGTTGGGTTGAGGCAACTTGCAGATGAAGGGGTGGGACTGCTAAAAAGAGAAGGGTTCTCCTTAATGGATATCCTTGAAATGCAGTGGCATGTCAACAAATGTTGTATTCTGCCAGTGAACATGGGAGTTTGCAGTTTTCTCTGTCTCCTGAATCATTTTGGTGGTAAAGACAAGAAGGGCTCTAGAAAGACATAGGAGCAGTAACCCAGGCAGAGGAATTGCTAGGAACTGTACCCTCAAGGGGTTTCTCAGACCCAGCAGCCCTGAGAAATTGGATTTCCAGGGGAAAAAAGGCAGCACTGAGGGTTTCCAGAACTGTAAAATCCCCAAGTTCCTGGGATTTTATTGCAAAGCACTATGAGGCCAGCAAAGCCCCTGTCCAAGTTTGTACAACAGGATGGAGTATTGAAGCAGCATCCCTTTGGGTCACTCCTGAGCTCTGTGTCACTTGGACAGGGCATACACGTACCTTGAACCAAGCCTGAACTTCAGACATCTGGACTTGGATGACAATTAGTCCTCAATTCAGAAGCCACATGAGTTGTTATCCAAAGAGGGAAATCAGAGAATTTAATCACGGTTGCAAAAAACCCATCAGCTGCAATCCTTCTTGGTTTTCTTCACTGGCCAGACAGGAGCTCTATCCAAGCAAGGCCTTATCTCCATAGTATACGCAGTGCTGTTTATTGTTAAATTGAAGCACCAGCTGTGAAATTGCACAAAATAACAGACTAAAGTGAAAGAGCCAGAGGAAATGAAATTAGCAAAACCTAAATGAAATTAACCTAATGAAATGCTCTTGCCCAAGCTGCCCATCTAACGAATAGATCCTTCTGTAGAAATCACATCCTAAGGTGTACAGAACTAAAGGGAACTCAGTGCAAAAAAGGGAATGGAAACAATGAATTAGCTAAACAGATGGGAAAGCGTTTAGCTTAAACCTCACAGAATGTAATAAATAAACAAATAAACCTTTGGACAGGTAGCAGTATGAATTAACTAAGTTACAGTGAAGACAAAGGAAGAGGGGGACATAAGCAATGTCCTTGTCACTTCAAAATCTGCTCATACATTGCCTTTACCCAAGGAATATAGCAATTCATATAAGCACCAAGGCTTTCCATTTTCTTTCCCCACCACCTCCCTTATTGGAACAAATCAGATAGAACCATGAAGAGATAGTTTCCATCCCTGGTACATCAATGCTCAATTCTCAGTCCATTTTTCTGGCAATCGGGCATCAAAGGACAGAGTTCAGATATTCTGAACTGAGAACAGAGTGGAGCTGAGTGAGAGAGACGGAGAAGTCAGCATATTAATGTCACAGTTTTTAGAAACACTGAGACCCCTTTCAAGATCACGTTGGTCATGCTCACCACTGATGGATTCAGGGTAGAGGGCTGCAAGTAAACTGTAAGTGAACACTACATTTTGGAGGACATTCCTCCTGCACAGGTCAGAGTTCTTAAGCAGCCCTAGCCTAAAGCAACACAAAATGCTTTATCTTCCATGCCAGAGCGAGATAAAATATTCAATTGGATGTGCATGCAATTGCAGACCAGCAACAGAAGTCTTTTGCTTTCTTCCCTATTTCATTTCAGTTCCAGGTGCCTACTTGGCTCAACTAGGCCCAAGCCTTCCCACTCATTTTGCACATTGTCTGCATTTTCTCTTCTGTTGACTGTCACAGGACACTTGACTTCTTCCTCCGAGAAAACAAAACAAATGGCTTCCAGCCCCTTTTGGGAACAGAGCATTGTGGAAGACTAACTTTGGGAGTTGAAATTGTTGTGCTTAGCACTCAGTTCAGATACTCTCTGTCTGGAGACATCAGCAGGGACTCCTGGACAGCCTCTGAGAAACTCGTGTGCTCATAAAAGCAGTTACAGCAATAAAAGGGAGTTACGGTGGCTTGTGCCTGGATTACTGGAGGCCAGGTCAGTCCAGCCCTATTTATCTCTTACTTCTTAGAGGCCGAGGCTGTGCAGCAGCAGAGATGGGACTGCTTTAGCCCTCACCCTACCCCCAAGGCCTCATTGCATGCTTTTGACATCCACACATTGATCACAGTGTTCTGCAGAAGATCTCAATGTGTAAGCAGCTTTCCACACAGAAGCAGTGCGTTAATAGGGACTGGGCATATCTTCCTTGATCGCATTGCTATATTGTCCAATCGCCAAAGCTCTCTGGGCAGTTTACAAAGATTAAAATCCTAAAAAAAGGCATTCATAATATAGAAACCATTTACATGCAAAGATATAAACAGCCAACACACACACACACACACACACACACACACACACACACACCCCCCTACATTAGCAATTTTAAACAATGAACCATAAGAAAAATCCTGGACTTGATTAAAACCCCATCATGTGTTGCCCAATGTCTCAGAGTAGAGAATGAACTTAACCTTTCACTGAAAAGAACAATGCTGACACCAGGAGGCCTCACCGGAAGGAAGATGGTGGTGGTGGTGACGATGATGATGATGATTTCCACACCACCCAATAGCTGAAGCCTTCTGAGCAAGTAGCAACAGTTGGGGGCCACCACTGAAAGGGCACCTTTCTTATTTCCAGCTTCCAAGTTTCTCTTGGAGGAAACTTCTGGAAGAAGGATGTAGATGGTGAGTGCAATATATGGATAGGTTCATGCAAGGAGAAATGCTCTGTCAGGCATTGCATATGCCTCATGTATATGTCAATGTCCAAGACACTTTACTCCCTAGAACAGAGTAAGTCATTGCTTTAAGGGGCATTGCCTTAAGTACCAGCAAGCCAGTGCAAATGTTTCCCATCTGCGTTTGTAGAAGATGGCCACACAAAAGTCTTGCAGAACATTTTAACGATAAAATGAGTGAGAATATTCTTCCCATTCAGTTTTTCAGAATTTTCCAAAATTTGCAATGGATGCCATTTTTGGGATAACAAATCTGATTGTCGTCATTCATATATGTTTGGGATAACAAATATGATTGTCGTCATTCATATATGTTTGGGATAACAAATATGATTGTGATTTGTCCATCCAGGCTCAAGGCTTCATTGACCTCTTAAACATCTTGGTTTAAGAATCAGAACCTGGATCGTCTTGCTCGTAAATCATCCCTTAAATTATGCTGCCCATTACCTGAAACACCCTGTCCACAGAATGGATCCCAGGACCTTGGGCCAGACTTGGCACTCTGGGGTTCCACAGAAGGTCCCAAGCCCTCTGGCCCCACAGCCCCCTTTTCAACCACCAGTTCTTGCCTTTGGTCTAATTTTCTCTTCTAAGGTTTAATAACTGCTACCAAGAGCTACAAATCAGCCATGCTGTTATTATTATCTTTGGGGGACACCCCTTTTACCTATTTAATGGAAAAATATAGCTGCCAGGTGCTTCTTCAAAATGGAATTTGGCCCTTGGACTGAAAGTGGTCTGTACCCTACCCCATGTCATGATAACCGCTTTGGATTATAACATAAACAATATATGTGATATGTACAGTGACATATTGTTTAATTGTATATCCTGTTCTTATAGGGAACGTGAAATAGCCTCTTTCTTCTTTCTATTCTTATATCTATAAGATATATCTTATATCTTTCGCAGACACACTGCACTGAATATGGAGGTTCCATTTAGCTATTTGGGAATCAGGGAGGACATGAAAGAGAATGGTGGATGGCATGAGCCAAGTGGATCCTGTGGTTCCAATAACTAGGAAAGGTTGGAGGGTGTTTGGAAAGAGCAGGCTGCCCTAGTCCAATGAGTACTTGTCACTGGGAGGGCCTAATATTACTGACCCTGCCTAGTTAGAAATCTAGGCTCTGGTAAACCAGTGTGGCTCATCAACACTCCCCAGCACCAGAAACTCTGGGCATCACCTGAGCTCACTGCTTTCACTAAGTTTTGCCCATGCTTTTCCAATGCATGTGGAATTATGCAATGGTAGATAAAAATCATTTATTCAGATATACAACACACAGAGACACACATGCGCACACACAAATGCATGTTCTGAATTCAGCTTTTAGGATTAGGTTTGGTTTTCCACAGGTATTTTTGCATCAGTTATGACTCGTCACAGAACATTGCAGCTAGGCATGAATCCTGAAAGCTTTCACAGAAAGCCTGTTTTCCTAAGTAGCTTATTAAGTGAACAAATGATTTAATGTGATCTAAGGAATGTGCTGACAGCCTCACATTTGTACAGATACATTGATCTACCCCAAACATTTGTTTTTCCTCTTTTTGCTGGACATCAAGCAAAGGATGCCTCTTACCTACTCAGATGATTGGTATAATGGGAGACCTTTTCTGAGCAAGAGCATGTACATGGATATTTTTAACAAGTCTTGATCCAAATGCTCTAGGAGATTCCAGAATTTACAAGACAATAAATGACTCACAAGACAGTATCATAGATACTCTGCATTTAGATTATCTGCTCTCCCTGTTTTGTCCCATATTTTAAAAAAAAAAAAAGCCCTGTTTTCTTTTTGCACTTTTCTTTCTTATTTTCCTGTTCTTTGAATATATGATGCTGTTCAAATCATTTGCATAAATTCCCCTTAGAATTCAACAAAATCCCATTACAGCTTCAAAAAGTGAGTTATTTTTAAAATGAAACAAGCTTAGCTTGGTGCTTTTGCATATGGCATAGCTTTGCTTCCTGTACACAGCAAGGGTCCAGGAGAAATATACTATTATTTTTATTATTCACATTTTTTAAAGTAATACTGTGAGATAGATAGACAGATAGATAGATTCTGCTAAGAGTCTCCATTTTAATTGCTTCAGTATCCAAGCACCACTAGAATTCTGCTTACATTCCATTTTGGGGTGGATTATTTATTGCAAGTTTTTATTGCTTGCTGCGGAGGGACATTGCTCTGCTGGCACACTGAGGATTCCTTTTGCACAGCAGAGCTGTCAAACAGACATGCCTCAAAATCAAAATCCATGCACTCCTATTAGCAGACAATTCTTTTCTCATGATGCAATCAAATCCTGCAGAATCAACATGAGGAGAGGAATGACAATCTAGATCTCCGTCCCTGTCCCAGAATGACCTGTTGGTAAATGGCTGGGAGAGCCAAGACCATCCTGCTTTGCGGCTTCCCGGAGGTGCCAGGTTGACCAATGAAGGAGGTGGGCCATGTGCTTCATCCACCAAGATTCCTCTGGCATTCACAGCTTCAGTGTGGCTAAGAGAATGGTCCAAAGGTCCATGCTGCACCACTACTGTGCTGCTAAAATGCTATAGCTTCCTATATCCTGCCTGTCTATTTCCCTGGGGCATCTGGTTTTTTGCTGTAAGAAATGCAGAGCTGGACTGGACAGGCCTTTGGTTTGAACCAGCATGACTTTTCTTATGCTAATTAGTGGGGCCTTTTGAACAGAGCCAATGTGTGATCCCTGCAAAGCATGGGCTCTGCATGCTTGTTTTAACTTGGACCCTTTTCAGAAGTCCTAAGTAATGTGCAGAGACAGAACCAACAAGCTCAATGCTGGGTCTCCTCCTTTTGTTAGTTCTTCAGACATTCCTTGCTTGAACAGAGCTCCTGCAATAACTAAATGTGAACCATAAGTGGAAAGTGCAAACACAGGGGAAAGAAACATCTCACATTGACTGGTTATCTGCTACTGAAAGGAAATGGGTAGAGACATAGTATTCAATGAAACCCAGCAGTCAAACTTACCCCACCACAGAGCTTCCTAGGTAAGCTTTCATTACAAAATGCCTGTACTTTTGCTGCTGTGGCACACTGGTTAAGCACGCAGGACTGGGACTCAGGCAATCTGGGTTCTAGTCCGCAGTTGGCCATGGAGTGATTTGGGTGTCTTGGGGCCAATCACAGACTCACAGCCCAGCCTATCTCACAGGGCTATTGTTCTGGGGATAAGACTGAAAGCAGCTGGAGGAAAATTAATGTGAGCCACTTTGAGTTCATTGTAAGGAAAAGCAGGACATAGACTGACTTATAAAGAAATATATAATCTCCTCATGTACAAGTCAATCCATACGTAAGGGCCCAGTAGCTGCTGATGTACTTCTGCAAGCAACGAAAGAAGTGAAAGGCATCAACAAAGCAGTTCTATGCTTAATCCTTCCTTCACTTTCTTCCTCCAAACCTCTTCCCCGGTGTCTTGGCCTTACTTTGCATGGCAAGCATGCATCTGAAAAGCTGAGCTCGTGTGACATGTAAATTGGCTTGAAATTGCAGCCCATGGATTGGGGCTCTTTATTTTTGTCACAGTGACGAGCACCAGGTTTTCAGAGTCTCTGAGACCTGTTAGAATACTCAGCATGGTTTATAGTGGAGCTGAATTTACAAAGAGGACTGGGTTAATTGACAGGCTGATGTTTTGCAGGCCTGTTGGTATCCTGCAGAAGACAGCTTAGGACAGCCACATTAAGGGAATGCTGTGGTATCTTCTTCTCCATCAGTGGTGCACATTTTCAGCCTCAGACTCTGCTACTGTGGATTATACAAATCCCACAGGTGCTGAAATATAAAATTTTTAAATGGAATCTGTAGTGCCTATGGAGTACCAAAAGTATGGGAAAAATTCTGCGTCTCCTTACATTGTCTGGGGAGCATAAGGTAGACTGGAGTTCAGGATCAGCTTTGGGAAAATGCTCCAGGATTGGAGCTGGGTCCCCTAGTTCAGAGAGTTACTCTTCCACTCTTACCAGTGACTGAGCTTCAAGGATGGAAGGCCATCTTCATGGCTGATAGGGGGGCAAGTGTTCCATGGGACCAGGGAGAGTAGGACAGAGGAACTCAACATTAAGAAAACCAAAATCAAGACAGCAGAAGATTGTCACAACTTTGATGCTAACAATGAAGAAATGGAATTGGTGAAAAATTTTGCATTCCTTGGCTCATTGGTGAAAAAGGATGCTGCAGCTGAGACACTGGACGCCTGAGACTTGGAAAGGCAGCAACAAAGGGACTCGAAACGATCATCCACACTATTGCATCCCTGATCACTATGTATGGGAGTGAAAGCTGAAAAGTGAAGAAAGTTGGGAAGAAAAAAATTGATGCATTCAAAAATGGTGCTGGAGAAGAACCTAGTGAATACTCAGGACGAACAGAAAGGTGGATAAGTGAACTCTAGATCAAATAAATCCAGAACTTCTCTGGAAGTAAAAATGGTGAAACTGAGGCTGTCATAATTCAAACACATTATGAAAAGGCAAGACTCACTGGAGAAAGTCTTAGGGAAAGAGGAAAGGGCATCCCAACTATGAAATGATCAATTCCATAAAGGAAGTCAAAGCCTTGAGAGTTGAGGAGGGCTGACAAGGACAGGACATTTTGAAAGGTGCTCATTCACAGAGTCACCATAAGGCAGAAATAACTCGACAGAACAATACCGTACAAGGACAGCCATAATCTGATCTACATTCCTATCTATCCATAGACAGACAGAGAGACAGACAGACAGAGATAGAGATAGATACTTCAGTGTATCTGTTACATAGTAAGCCACAGGCTGGTCACCTTACAACATATTTTCCTATTGAATGTTCACATCCTAATCCCTGGGAATAAGGAAGTGGGAATTTTAACCTGTGCTAGTGATGTAGATGCAATTGTAGATGCTAAACCATCAGGATGGTTGTTTTCTGGATTAATGTGGGTGATTCATGTCCACGGAGACTCAGAGGGGATATGTTGGCGACATACAGGTATGTGAGGGGATGTCACACGGAGATGGGTAGAGACCTGTTCTCCCCTGTAGAGGAAGGCAGGACGCGCTCCAACGGAGCAAAGCTCCGGGAGCCAAGGTTCCGTTTGGATGCCAGGAAGCACTTCCTGACAGTCAGGACCCCAAGGGTGTGGAATGGGTTTCCCCGGGAGGTGGTTGAGGCCCCATCGGTGTGGGTGTTCAAGGATAGGCTGGACGTCCACATGGTGGGCATGTCGTGAGCGGAGCCAGCTGGAGCCAGAGGTCAGACTAGATGGCCCGGGAGGTCCCTTCTGACTCACTCTGTTTTCTGTGTTTCTGTGGTGGCTAAGTGAGGGGTCCAGTGCTTCAGCTATGCATGAATGGCAATTGTGGCTGTGTTGAATTAGCTCCATGTACTATTTCCACTGGGCCAAGATTTTGAACATCTGTCTGATTCTCAGTCTAAATGTTATTTGGCATCAAATTCCATTTCTGACCCTGCTCAGAAGATACATAATATATCTGACTTTTCATCTTTGGCGGAGGGGCATAACCAAGAAGATTTCAGGCTCATGTTTCTTTTCAATGTAGATTGTAGGTTCAGTGTTCATGGTAATTAGCTACACAAGTAGAAAAGGCAGACAAGGAATGAATTCTTGAGCAATAGATTCTCTCCAGAAATAGCATGTCTTCGATATCTTTATAGGACGCTATAGAATACTGAGGAGGAACAGACCAGAAGATTTTTCATTCTTTGTTTTTATACTCATTATGAGGGTAGAAATGCAAAGTAGCTGGGGGTGAACTTAATGTGTGGAAAGATCACCTGTTCCTACAACAGTGAAGGTGACAGCAAACTGGAGATGTAGTTTTAGGGATGGCTGAGCATTTCATTTTAGTTCACAGATCATCTGAACTTGTCCTGTTACCTACCCTAAGTGGAAATGCAAACTGGAATGCATTTTAAAAATGTTTGCACAGTATCACATTTGCAACTGTGTTCCAAAATGCAGTCTTTAAAAACAAATGCATCATGCTTTAGACAATGGGGAAAGTGTACAGTTCTGAAGAAAATGCATGCATTAATGGGCATGTCGTGAGCAGAGCCGGCTGGTGCCAGAGGTCAGACTAGATGGCCTGGGAGACCCCTTCAGACTCGCTCTGTTTCTATGTTTCCATGTACACTTCTGCTTTTCAGTTAGGCACAGCCTACCACGTGCTTCTTCAAAATTCGTTCTGTAGGGCTTAATAAACCTTATAAAGGAGATTTGTGGGTGGTGTAGAGAAGACAAAGGCCACAGTCCTTTTGCACCAGTTCTAGACTTTGCACCACTAGACTTCTGCTAGTGTTGTGTTGCATTAAACCCTTGGAGATGCCCCGTGTCTTGCAATGGGAGCCTGGATAAGCTTCCTGCTAGCCTTTCTTTCAAGTTACTTGTTTAGCAAAATT
This sequence comes from Varanus komodoensis, assembly GCF_004798865.1. Classification (NCBI taxonomy): domain Eukaryota; kingdom Metazoa; phylum Chordata; class Lepidosauria; order Squamata; family Varanidae; genus Varanus; species Varanus komodoensis. Next base: position 27,619,302 of record NW_025335761.1, on the reverse strand, counting down.
TTCTTTTCAGAAGGGAAGAAAACTAGCAGCTGCAGAAGCTGATAGGGAAAAAGTGGAAGCCAGTTAAGAGAGCTGGTGCAGAGTCCTAGGAATTGCACGGGTTCTTCTGGTTTCGGAGATGAGCTTGTGCACACACATCCTCCGTGTGCATGAGCATGGCCAGAGCATCTGCAGTTGGTGTTTGCCCAAAGTTATTTAATTCAATTAATTACTTCAATTTCTATGCCATCCCATAACCCAAAGCTTCTCTGGGTGGCTTATAATACTAGAACATAAAAATATACATAAATACAATAAAACAGTTATTGCTCATGTAAAAGATAAAGCCATAAAATAAAGCGCCTCAGATAAAATATACTTACACCTACCAGTAAACACAAGCAATGATTTAACCAAAATTAAATTGATAAAAATACATAACAAAATATAAAAGTATTATTTTTTTTTTTTTTGACAACTCTTAGGAGTAAAATAAAAGCAGCACCCATCCTGGAATGTGGTGATTTTTTATTTTATTTCAGGGATAGTTCAGCAGACAGTTTCATTTATTTTTTCTACTTGTGTTTCCAACTTCTGACTTCTTCAAGGGCAAGTTTTGGTATTAAGATGGTCTGGCACCTTGGGAATCGGCTGTTGGACAAACCAGATATTGTATGGACTTACTTCAGAGAAAACTTTGGCTCAGCTCATAATGAATTCTTTCCTTGACCTACAGGGAGCTCATTTCTGAAACCTCCTAATTCTGCAATGCCTATTCAAGACAAGGGACGAGCGCTGATTTCTCAGCACAACAAATGCATCACCTACTTTGTATCCATATTCTCAGATCGTCTACTCAGGTTATCACATCAGCAACTGAGTCTATCAAGCAAATATGGTGAAGTCTGTCACTGAATATGGAGATGACCGAACCACAGACAGATACAGTGCAAGGCAGAGATCAAACTGGGGATCATTCACCTACCTGCTGTCCCCGTGCCAGGTAGCAGCCATCAGCAACCTGGCTCATCCGAGAGACACTGGCCTGCAACATGCATTTTTCATAGGCAACCTGGCTGGGCTGAATGGAATTGGGGAACTTGTGGGCCAACACATCTGGGCGCACCCCTACGGACAGGCTTCCCTGCAGACAGGAATATTGGAATCCCATGTGGCTACACTGTGGCATGTCCCATCGTTCTGCAGCAGTTTTGCAACAGGAAAGTGATGCTGCAGCGTGGACTATCCCACTTGTCACATCTGCTGTAAGGACACTGACAGACACCATTCTGCTTCCTTTTTCAGCTGTCTAAGTGTGCAGGGGAGTGGCATTACTAGATCGAAATACATCTGTTTTAAATCCAGGTATGCAAAACTGCACGAGCACACCTGGTTTGCGATTTGTGATTGACAGAAGAATAAATGTAGCTGGTACTCTGCCATTCAAAGTTAACTGACAATGTTGCAATATATTTGGTGTCAAAAGTATTTCTTTTACTATTGGGATGTAAAACTAATAATTTAGCAAGATATATGTGATGAGGAAATAACCCATTTCAGTATATTCCAGTGAATGTTGTAGCTCAGGAAATGCAAAAGTAAAATATGTGATTTCCTTTGGGGGAAAACCCCTACTTTTTCTATCTCTGCTTTTGCCTCATTAGTTAAATTCTCCCCTCTCTCCCTCGAAAGACAATTTCAGCCCTCAGCTGAGGTGACTTGGACTGGGAAGGGAGGAGCCTGGAGCGCCCCCAGCAGCTGCCAGCACAGTCCCCCAGTGCTGGCAGGCAGGGTTGGGGGGGGCAACTCGAGTGCAGATTCTCAACCTTGAATCTGGGAATCTTAAGATTTCTTATTGCTTTTTATCACTGACTAGGTAAGCATGCACAACTAATACAGTCAATATTGGAAAGTATATAATTGTGGTCATTTTACTCCAGAAACTGAATTTTTTACGGAGTAAGATATTGAGGGCCAGAGTAGCCCACAACATGGAGTCGATACTCTACCAAATAAGAAATCAATACAAACACAAAAAAGACACTGAAGATGATTTGGAAGTGGACACAGACCTGGCATGCAGGGAAAGGGTTAACCCTCCTTATGACTTATCCACTGCTTTCTGTTTCGGTGGAGTATCACAAGTGGGGAATGGTGCCCCATGGAGAATCCCTGCCTTCGATTCATCATGCACTGATTCGTTCCTCTTCCTCGTTTCCGCAGGAAGAAACATTTGCATGGCGGCAGGCTTTCAGCTCACATAAGCCTCAGCATGTACAGATGTAGTCAGGACGCCCCCTTCCCTGTATTCATGCTGCAGGCACGCATGAACACCGGGTGCGGGGCTGGCTGCTCATCGCACATGACACCAGTGACAGCTACTCAACACGGCCCATTCTTCACCCATGGGTAGCTTTCCATTGTTTTGGAACTGCCTACTTACACAACTACACCAGTGGCTTGTCCTTTAGTCTATGGCAAATACCAGGAATTTCGAGAGGTACAGTTCTCATGGCTTCTGTTAGAGCAACCAGGAGTCGAGGGGTCCATACCTTCCAAATGTCTTGATGCCCCGAACCCTGGACTGAGCATGTGCAGTGACATCCTCCAGCTGCCCTAACATACAGCATAATTTGAAAGCAACTGGTTATACCAACAGAAAACTATAGATCACATTGGCAATGTTATTCTAAAGTTATTGAACTTGTGGAAAAGAGCAAATGTTTATCCCCTCCACAACACCCAGCCAACCTTCTCAGAACTGACATCCTGCTCCCATCATGTTGGCTATTCCTGTATTTATCAATTACGAACACATTTTGAACCCCACGTTTATATTTCTGTCTAAACCTGCATAGGATTGAACCCTTGGTGACGAACAGGTTTTAGTAGCTAGGTGAGCAAGTATCTGAACATTAAAAATGCTACCAACAAACATGCAAAACTTTTAATAAAAACAGGCAAAGAAAACTGCATAAAGAGAAGAAAATGCCCCTGCTTATACTATTGCTGTTCCTACAGTATTGCACATTTCTAAATTTATTAAAAGTATTAGTTTGTTTTAGGTGGAATTACATACAGGAATACCGTGGGTACAATAGTGATTGATGCTCTACAATAGCTTTGATAGGTGGAATGAAACATTAAGCTCTACTGACTAAGATTTTTTTCTATTTCTGAAGAATATCTTCTATAAATCTAATGATTAATGGGATCTATAAACATTTTTCCACACTATATTTTCTTTGTTGCATGAGTGTGCTTCTAAATTATGACTTGCTTTCTAATTTATAACCTGCTTTATAATAGTATGTATGTTGAACCATCCTATATTATTTATTATACCCTGGTGCTTGAATATCTCTTGAAATGGTTTTAAGGTTTGGGTTTTTACTTATTTTAAAGTGCTTTCTTTATTTATGCATTTGCTGCTGAAATTGTGGTTTTATCAGCTCTTGGAAAACAAATCTACATTTATTTTCATTCCTAAATAGAGAAAACGTTTCAAAATCAGATACCTCCAAGAGAATATAATTGGAGTGTGGTAGATATAAGAGAAGTTGCCACTCTGAAATTCAGAAGGGTAACTTGTGTATTTCCAGTTTCAATCTTTTGGACAGAGAATCCATCACCACTTTGCTACTTGATTGTGTGTTAAAATGGCATGAATTGCTTCACAAATCTATTAAATTTAATCTACCTGAAATGAATACAGTTTGGTCCCAAACCTTACCCAGATACATTTCCTTCAGGTGCTGACATGTTTTATCGCACCTCAGAAGTGGTCTTAAGGGTTCATATATTATTTGATGGCTATCAGAGTTATTGGCCTATTGCATTTGTAAATGCAACCAGCTTGTTTTTTTTTTTTTTTAAATCTTCTCTCGGCAGTAGCTGATAAGATCACAATAGCTTTACAGTGTCATCTCTAGAAATGTGTACCTCTGAGGAATCATGGATTGACAAGTTTGTGAAAATTACTCTCTATCCATGTGAATTTCTGCATTCTGTGAGAAGGGATTTTTAATGCAACATGATAAGAATGAGTGACTTCTTTCTCTCCTATATTGGAAACATTTACATTCATTAAAGTACCATAAACAGTGATTAACTATGCTGTCATGGGTTTTCCCCAGAGATATAATTTATCTCAGACCACAGTCCTCTTAGCATGCCTACATAGGGACCAAAGTCGCCACCATCCTTGAATTGCTGTCCTGCCCTTTTTCACCTGGCAGGGAACTCAAGGGGGCCTCCATGGCCCCCTTCCCTGCATTTCATCCTTATGGCAACTCTGTGAGGTGCATCAGGCTGAGATCCTATGCTTGGTCCAAAGTCACCTGGAGAGCTCCATGTGGGTCTCCTGAATCCCAGGCCACTGAGCCCCTCTATAGCTTGCTGGTGCCCCTACTCTTGGGTTGCCCCAGTTGGTGGGATATGTTTGTTTATTTTTTTTCCGTACTGTTTCATTATTTTTTAAAAAATCTCAAGACGGTGTACAAAAGAATTAAAAACATTAAAACTAGGTGATGGTGCATAATTTACAATAGATAATATATATATATTAAAACTGACATTTAAAGAACTGGGAAAATAAAAAGGGTTTGGACTGGCATGGAAATCAATAAAGAATCCTAAATGTCTCTAAATCCCATTGTAGTATGGTTACAATGGTACCATGCTTAAGCAGGTTTAAATCATGACACTCTGCATACAGACATAGTTTTTCTTGGTGTGTGGTTTCAAGGTTGGCACACTTTTTATTGCCTGAGCAGGGTTAGAAAGGTATGCCTAGCAACGGACGTAATGCTCATGGCCATCTAAAAGTGTCCCCATCAGATCATTAATTTTGGCATCTAAAATGATATTTCCATACCACTGGTGTTATAAAAATGTGTTAGCAGCCAAGTGTAAGGTCCAGGGTATGAGCAGCAGGCAGCTAAGGTTGGAGTGCCAGGATCAGAGGGTCCTGCAGAAGGTTCAGAGGGCCAGAAGCAAGAGGCAATTTTTTTTTAACAGTCCAAGGTGGAAGCCAGGGAGATAATAGATCCAAGCAAACACAGTCCGAGATATCACAGTCCAAAGGCAAAGTCCAAGAGTACCATCCATAGCAGAGTTCTAGAAGGACAGTCACATTCAGGAGCAAAGCAAGGTTGGGGAGGATGAGTGCAGGGACCTGGGCATCAGGATCAGGCTGGGAACAAGAATGGAAGCAGAAGCAACTGGAGGTGGCCAGGTGGGCGCCAGAGGACGAGGGAGTCACCAGAACAGCTCATGTTGCTGTGGCAAAGAGCAGCACTGCAGGGAGGCCTCTTTTGTGGGTCTCCAGGCCCTCCAACTGCTCTGCAGAGCTGCTCCTCAGCTGATCCCTGTAAATGCCTGCAAAGGTGTTCCTATTTCTTAGGCACTTGCAGGGTTACTCAGGCCCTGATCCTGACACCAAGGATCCCTGGCCCATGCTAGAGCAGATATTATGCATGCAAGAGAACAGACGGCCTGGTGTATGTGACCGCTCACTTTGCTTCCCTCTCCCTGCCACTGGCCATGCTGTCTGGGCATGATGGGGGTTGCAGTCCAGCACAGTTGGGCGGTGTTTTAGGGGAAAGGCCAATAAAACAGAAATAATCCACAGAACTGGAGTAGTTTAAGGACTAGCAAACTGATAATGGCATCTGCTTCCGCAGCCTAAACTCTGTTTGCTTGGGAACTCTATTCTCCCACCTGGAAGTTTTCCCAACTATATTTTCTCAACCTCGGAACTGGAATCCTACATCTGCCATACTGACTTCCATGTTAAAGATGATGGTGATGACAATGATAATATTTTGTACTGCCCATAGCCAAAGATCTCTGGGCAGTTCACAGCAATAATCATAGAATCATACACTTAAGTCACCCATCCTGATTCTGACCAGGCCTGACCCTGCTTAATTTCCGAGATTAGGCAGTATCAGGCACTTCATGCCTGCCTGGCAGTCCAAGACGTTGAGGCCTTGCACACTTTGTGACTCTGGTAGCCATGGGTAGGATGCCTTTATGAAAGAGCATGGAGATTGCTCAGGAGCTTCATGTCACATGTACAAGACAAGATCTGGCATTATCATATCAATTGAAGCTGCATATAATCAAAAACCTCAAGAGAGGCAAGAGGTAAAATTAATCAAATCAGTCCTGAAGTAATTTCCCCTCCTGATTAGAAGAAAGCACCCTCCAGGTGTAAAGCAGCGAAACTGTACGCTTGGTAAAGTTTCCCAACTTTGCACAAGTTGGGAAATAGCTCTGCAGGATGGAGCGCTCACTTCCCTGAAGTGCCCTCTTTTATTTTCTATTGAGGGATGTGGCAGCAGGACGATCAACTCCGTTGCCTTCACCCAAGAACACCAGTCACCAATTCTCCGTACAAGACAACCTTCCTGCAAGTTCAGGTGGCTTTGCGGCTTTGAAGACTTTCCTGAAGCAATATAAAAACACTGTAAAGCCCATGGTGGGCGGGCTTGCATGATCACAGGGTGGTTAATAAGCACAGTGGCTTGTTCAGCACCCTGCCCATGCCCCTTGTGTCCCAGGCAAGTTTACTACCCTCATCAGTGCCACTTGTTTGATGCCCAAATCCAGTGATGTTGGTGATTGCCCTACATAGCAACTCCGAAACATCCCATTGGTTCTGGATAGCCTGTTAAAACCATTCCATCACTGGCACTTAATGGGGTAATTATGTAAATATGGCCAGCAAGTGGAGCACACCAAATGGCACAGTTCCATTTGGCTGATGAAATCATGATGGTGCTACTTTTCTTGTTCAGTTCCATCCTGCTGATATCAAAGCCCAGTCTTCCTAGGTTGGCCGCTCAGCAGATTCCTTCACCATATATTCCAACTGATCATCCACAGAGATCAGCAAGCCCAAGAGCCTCAGAAATACCACAGAGGGAATATTAAGAGAGTACAGGATGCTTTTGTTTTATCACTAATGGACAGTTCTATCACCCCACTGTTTATTTTGACCAGGTTGAACCTAATCCACTGATTAGGTCCATGACTCATCATAGCTATTGTCCTGCACAAGCTTCATTTTAAAAGGATACATTTTTCCATTGCCACTGAGAGGCAGGAATTTCACTGGACCCCAATTCGTCAGCTTGAGGACAGTGGGACAGCAGATCTGTGGAGGTCTTTCTATAAAGTATGACCCCCACCATGTATACACTTCTCCCTAAACGTATGTTCAGATTTGGTCTTATTTTGATCTGTATTAACCCAGAGTTTTAGCCACCTTGTGCAGTGGCAAGGATCAGAGTCTGTCCTATGCTGTTTCTTCCCTGGGGAACTGCTGAGCACGTCAAAGAACCTGGCTTAGATATCCAGTGGTAAATACATCCAGAGGAAGAAGTGCGTAGCACAAACTACAAACTTCTTCCTCATCTCTTCTTGTTGTTGGACTTTACACAAAAAGTAGCCTGAACACAACCTCTCTCAGTGACTCCTCTGGGCTGTTACACAACAGCCTCTCTTTCTTAATCCCAATAGTTTTAGGAACAGTTTATCTGCTCCCCTTGTTGACGTCTTCCACTCAAAAGCACATCCCAAACAGAGATGGACCGTTAGCACAGGGGCTAGAAGTAAGCAGAGGAATCCTTGAATTTAGCTCATAATCACATTTTCTCTCCTACCTTCCAAGTTTCTAAGTGTTCTTTAAAGTACATATTTGATGTTTGCATTTGAATTGTATTAGAATTAAGTTGGTCTACCAAGCTTATTACACAGTCGATGGTTGGTTCCCCACTGTTTGAAGAAGCATGTGCACACACGTGAGTGTATTATACAGTTCCCCTTGGTCAAAGCTGTCCTTTTCCAGCTTTAAAAGTTACGTTAAAAGAATGAATAACCGGAGAACATGTCCTAGAAGAGCATCAAGATGGGGGATGAAACCCAGGTTTGTGAGCTGCATGCATCTCTTTGAGTACATTTTGCAGCTTGCAAAGGGGCTGAAAAAGCCTAGTGCAACTTCTAATCTGAGCAGCCGAGCCAATGAAAACAAAGCAAGGTGCGAGTGTCCCACTGTGATAACCGATTCTGATGCTTCAAATCATGTGACTTCAGCAGAGCGAATTCATACAGCCTTGAAACTGTATCAGGCAGATTTTCAGTGCCTCACAGCCAAGATGGAGACCCTAAATAATTAATAAATAAATCTTTGGTCGCATCTTGTGGCTCTCAAGCATTTCCCATATGTGGCTCTTCCGTTGAGCAAGTCTGGCCACCCCCAACCGGACCACACTTCCCTTCACAGGCAACGGATGCTCAGAACCTCTTCCTTCATTTATCCCATGCATGGAAGCAGTTTAGCGCAGTTTTCTACCCACTGGGGAGATGGGATGGATTTCCCCTATTCTGCATACTTGGGGGATGCCACAAGGCTACAATTACTGCACTTCTTCCACCATAGTTGCTGCTCTGGGAGCGTCTTGCCAGTGCATATGCACTGGCAGGACACTCCCTTCCAGGGTGAGAAATATAAGATATGATTATTAAATGGTTTCAGTTGGGAGACTGGTGGCCTGCTAATCAGTCTTTGGACTAAAACGTCTTTCCTTCTTGGCTTCTATATTGGCATCCTTCAGGCATTTTTCAACTTCCGTTCACAGCTAACAAAAGAAGAACTATCTCCTAGATGCAAAAGTCCAGGTTCCTAAGTTATCATGGTTGCAAGCACACATTATCATATCATCAAGCCATTCATGCTTTTATATAACCTTTATAGATGGCTCTCCATGCGAATACTGAGAGTGATTTTACATAGAGTTATCTGATTCTTCAATGTGTTTTGCCCTTCTGTGATGAGAATTGTTATTGACATTTAAGAACATAGTTTTATGGCTGTGATCAAAATGAAATGCAGGTAAATAAAATTGACATTATGACTAATCAAATGCTTCCAAAAATGCAATATATGAAAGCTAAGCTGCACAGTGCTGATATTTAAAGCCTCTGAAAATATAATAGCCATTCCATCTAACAGGACCAATATCTGTGGAAAAGAAAATATTCTGGTCTAAGTACGTGACCTAAGCATTTGCCCAGTGACGTCAGGATCCAGCCAAGGTTTGAGCAACTTGATGAAAGCAGTGAGCAGAGTAAAACATCAGTTATAGAGATTTATGGGCTGGCATGCAAACAGTGGGGGATTCAGATATTGCTTTTGCCCTAAACCTAACAAAACTGATGTCTTTGCTGGCAGTTTTGCAATTATATAATGTTGCTTAAGGCCCACTAGGGGCTGAATAAGCTATATTTTACTGACATAAATCAAGACTTCAGCAATGCGAATCTTTACCAAAAAAAAAAAAAAAAAGCTCAATGCTTCATATATAAATAGTCATGAACTTTAATATTGGGGCGAGGTGTGTAGCTGTGGTGTGTATGCATGTATGTGTATAGAAATTGTGCATTAATGTATTTGTATAGCTATCCCTTAGCACAACTTTTGTTACAACATTAAAACACAGTGCAAAACAGTATAAAACAATAAAAACAGGGAAAAATAAGACAAGAATCCCAAGCTAGAAGACATATCAAAAGGTCTTCACCTGGCACCAAAACTACAATAAAGATGGTGTGATGTTACCTGTTCCATAACCAGGGAACCACCACCAAAAAGGTCATCTCCCTATTTAATGCTTGCCCAACTTCCTGTGGGTGGGTGCACTTTGAGCAAAGCCTCTGAAGAAGATCTTAATACTCAGGTAGGTACGGAAAGGAGAAAGCAGTCTTTTGGATCACTTGGTTGCCAAATGTTTAGACTTTAAAAGCAAAAACCGGCACTTTAACTTGGGCCCAGAAATGAACTGGGCACCGGTGCAGCTGATACAGAGCTATCATGGACATAATGTGGTTCAGTTCCAGTTCGTAATCCTTATTTTGGATCAACCGTGATTTCTGAATGGTTTTGAAAGCCAGCCCCATGCACTATGCATTGGGATGATCTCACTGGAAGGTTAACAGAGTACAGGTTATTGTGCCAAACTATCTCATTTAGTAGGTCTGGTTGCACCTGATAAATCAGTGGAAGCTTCCACTAAAGAACCACTGATGCTATAGAGGCCATTGGAACCGCTAACTGGAGCAACAACTGATAGGATGTCTTTCATTCTTTGTCTCCTGCTAGTGATGTCGTTTACGGCACCCAAAATGAGAAATTCACAGTGAAATATTGCCACATTCCTTAGGGCTTCTCATCAGTGCTCCTTTGTTCTGTGGGGAATTCTATCTGCCTTCAACCATAGCAGGTAATGTTGGAGGTAAGCACATTTCAAAAATAATTCAAATAAATATTCAAGCCTTTGGTGAGGTATTCAGTACCATCCAGAAAGTGAGTCACTAATCATTTCTCGATATCTTTAGAAAACTCATCAGGTTTTTGTGCCTATGCAGTGTCCCTTTCGCCCAACACTCCTTTTCACAGACTGCCAGATAGATAGATAGATAGATAGATAGATAGATAGATAGATAGATAGATAGATACATACATACATACATACATACATACATACATAGATCCATCCATCCATCCATCCATCCATCCATCCATCTTTCTATCATATGTTTACAAGCTCCCTGGGTAGTTTACAAAATCAAAATACAAAAATATACAACAATTATTATAAAACACACTAAATACATGCAATTTACAATATTATATTACATTATATTATATTAGCCACCATCAATCTTGGAGTGCAGTATAAATAAAAATGGGAATAAAAATGTAACTATTAAAATATTGGGACCATAAAAAGGGTTTCACCTGGCACTGAAAGGGACATAAAATGGGCACCAGGCACACCTCTCTGAGGAGTGGCTTCCACAGATGAGGATGCCACAACTGAGAAGGCCCTTCCCCTAGTAGCCACCCTCCTGGCTTCCTTTGGAGGGGGCTCCTTGAGAAGCACCTCTGCTGATGATCTAAGGGTTTGGGCAGGCACATATGGAAGGAGCATTCCTTTAGATTACCTGACCATTTGGGGCTTTAAATGTTAATGTAACCAGTATATTTTGTGTTTGTGTCCACAAGTCTCTATTTTGAAGCAAGTGAAGTCTCCAGACTGTTTTCAAAGACAGCCCCACAAAGAGAGAATTACAATAGTCCAAATCTTACAGTAGTCCAAGTGAGAGGTTCCAGAACATGGATCACTGCTGCCAGACTCTGCTTGTCTGGAAAGAGACATACTTGGTAAATCATCCTGAGCTGATAAAAGATGCTCCTAGTCACTAAGTCCACCTGTGACTCTAGCGGCAACTTAAGATCTAGGAGCACCCCCTTCTTCAAATTCAGATGCACTGTTTTCAAGGTCCCAGTGAAGTCTCAAGGTAGTTCCTTGAGCAAGTGGTCTAATATGCATATGAATAATGGAAGAGTATTTTAGAGTAGAATAAATTTGGAAAAGAATCTCCAATATCTATATATTTTGGAGTAGAATCTCCAATATCTAACACTGGAGAGTTCTAGAAGTATGAAATAAGGAAGGATTTTTACAAATAACTATACAGAAGGAGCAAAACCGAATAGACAATCAATTTAGCAGAAAATCCTGAGTTCAGAACACCTATAATAAAGAAGGGATTTGGTGAAAGCACTGTGGGCACTGGGATAAAAGCAGATTGTCAGTAGTTTTAATAAGAACATAAGACAAGCCGTGCTGAATCAGGCCAATGACCCGTCTAGTCCATCATTCTGCTCCCACAGTGGCAAGCCTCCTGGCCCAAGTCTGGAAGGAGAGTATGAGCAAGAGCACCTCCTGCCTCTGTTCCCCAGCAACTAGTTGCGGCAATAACACTGAATTTGATACTGGATGTCAAGCATAGCTGTCATGGCTAGTAGTCACTCATAGTCGTCTCCTCCATGAATCTGTCCACCCCCCTTTTACTCCAGTTCTTTCATCATTTTAGTCTCCTGTTTGCATACTTTTCAGTTCTACAATATCCTTTACTAGGCGTGGTGATCAAAACTGCAATCATACAGGACTAGGTGTGATCACACCATTGATTTGTACAGGAGCAATATGATCATACTTTATAATGTATCTGCAGAAGTTACAATGAAGAAGGGAGCGGCCAATGGCTTCTTCCTTTGAAAAACAGGTATGCTGGGTACCAGAGAAATCGATCCAAGATAAGACTCTATGGGTGGGTAGCCCGCCTAGATGAGTTTGAGGACTCTTAGATGAGGCTAGCAGGTCCTGAACCACTGCAGTTGCTTCATGAGTTTGGCTTACTTCAGATTTTCCCTGCTGCCACCTTGATCCCTCAAAAGAAGAATGCTGAAACACATTACAGATCAAACTTCCTCAAAGTCACCTTATCTCATCTTAAATGTTATTGTTTTCCATGTAGGAAATTTACACTGTCAGTTGTAAGTCACAGAATGATACATAATCAAGAAACTGAGAGATGTACTTGTGTGTTTAAATGAACCCATTGTCCCTTTTATCTATATCATTCTATATAGAATTCATTTACTAGAACTTCTTGAGAAGATGCTTCAGTTCATGCAAAACATAAAAATGGAAATACAATGACTAGTGCATTTCTTTCAAGAATGTCTAAACAATGTTCCTTTTCCTCCTTTTTCTTTGTTTTTTTCAGACAATAGATAGCATATGTTGTTGTCCAAAGTCAAAGTCATGCTAGAGAAGCATGAATCAATTTCTTAAAAGGTGAAATTCAATGTTATTGCTGCTTATCAGGCCAGGTGTTAAAATTTTATTGGGTGTTAATTTAATTCTTATACTGTCAACACTTGTCTGCATTGTAACACCTGCTAAACACTGCTCCACAACAGCAAAGTATGTCTTTACACGGAAACAGCTGCCTAATCAATATGACCGAGAGGGATATATAAGGAAAATGGAGTAAGCTCTGGAGGGCAAATGGAGCCCAAAGGGATTAGACTTCATTTAATGTGTATAGAACCATGACGTGAGAAGAAAAACTAAACAACACAAATGCTTTGCTTTTGTTTTGCCTCTGAACCACTGTGAGAGTATTTAGTTGAAAGCCAACAGCAAAAATGGTTACCACACACTGAGAATTATACCTAAGGTAAAGCCAGAGTTGTCATAATTTATATGATGTACTTAGGACACACTTGTGTATTTTACAGGGCAATAATAGGAATCAAATACATTAGATAAAATGTATCTAATGCAGCACACTGTACATGGAACTGCCTTGGAAAATCATATTTTAAGGAAAAAGCAGTTTTATTTATTTATTAAAACATTTCTATGCCACCCCATTCGCCAAAGCCTCGGGGCGGCTCACAACATAATATAATACAAAAATAACAATATAAAACTAACAATATAAGATAAATAACAATATAAAAAATAAATAGCTTGCTGTCAAAACTCTAGGTCCCTTTAGAAGGTGGGAACAGCAGTTTTTGGACTGGGACATACACAGCCACATACCTTAAACCAAACCATACAGTTTCCATTCAACCTCCATCCCTTTTAAAGGAACTTTTCTACTGGAAAAAGGGGGCAGTACGTTTTTGTACCTGCACAGGCATCTAGAGGCTTAGAACAAAATGCAGAATGTGCACCTGGTGGGAAGTAGAGGGAGCTCTTCCTTCTCTCCAAAACTCCTTTTTCAGCTAAAGATCACTCATGCATTTCCTTGTTCATTGACAGATCACTTTCTGACAGCTGTCAATGTAAAACAATGGGGAGGAAACCTATTTGGAGCTTCTTCTGGGAAATGTCCGGGGTTGGTATCTGCTGCCCTGACAGCAGGAACCCCAGTGGACATGGCCCAGCTGACGCTTCAAATCTCCACAGGAGAGCAATGAAGTGTGAACACTGAAGGGTGTGCAGCTGCTGCTAAAAAGTGTTTTAGTAACAGCTAAAGGTGATCACCAAAAAGAAAGGGGAGGCACTGAGATGCAAAAGTGATCACAATCATGGAGCAGAAGCTAAGACAGAGTCTCTTTGGGTACCCACAAGAGGGCTGGAGGAAGGAGCAGGAGGGAACCCACCGTGGCCTAATCATCTGTGCCACAAAAATACCACCCTGCAGGGCACATCTTCAATGTAATGCAAGCAAAAAGTCTGCCCCCCCCCCTTTTCACCTTGCATGCCTCACGTTTGAAGGTCCTCCAAATCACCAGTGGGAGGTGGGACTTGGACACACTGGGGGTGCCCAATGAACTGGTGACTCGTCAATGTCATCTAGGGAGTATAGGCAGGGATGCCTCAAAAATAGGAAAAGGGTTATTCTTCCAACAAAGGCCCCTGCATCAAGGGGTATTGCAGCTCTGGCAGGGGGAGTCATTCTGAAAAATTATAAAAATGGGCTTCAAATATTCATCAGATCTATATCCATTTCAGCGAAGCCCTTGTTTTGCACTTTAAAAAATCTTTGTTTTTACATGAAAATGAAGAATGGCCATGTATTTTGTTGTAGTCATTCATGTGTAAACTGCATTGAGTGAGAAAAAATCAACAGGTCAATACTTAATATAAATAAAGACATTTCTTTTTCAATTTTTAAAGGAACACAATGACTGATCAAATATTAAAGAGATATATTTATTTATATAAAATATTGATCTGTGGCCTTTCCTGCACTCTGTACAGATCTCACATGAGTATCTATAGTTCCACACAGTGTGTTCAACAATGACGCAAAGCTGACATGGGCCTAAAATATCGGAGCTGGGCAGACCAACGAGTGAGGCACTGCTCAATGCCCTGGAATACTCACCTGTCATCCATACTGCATTTTTGGAAAGAATGTATTTGAAAGTACTACTCCAAAAGAAAGCCAAAAGTAAATCAAGGGTTCAGCCCCAATCCATTTTCCAGTTCCCACCCAGATCTTGTTCTAACGTTCCCTTTCAAATGGTTAAATATGATATAATTATATTAATTGTTCATTTATGGAGGTGATCCTAAATGAATCATTTAAATACATTTCAATAAAGTGATGTGCGATTCAGTTGTGGAGGGAAGGGTGACAGGTGGAATGAGGCAGGGGAGCTGAAGCATGTCAGGAGAAAGACTGGGAAGGGAGGTGGGCTGCAAGAGAGGAAATAACAGGCCGTTCCAGGATGGGGACCACATGCAGGAAGGGATCGAACTACAGCTGGACAGTGTGAGTAAGAGAGAGTGCCTAGAAGGAGAAAAGGAAGAGGGTGAAGCAAGGGCTGGAAGGATGGATGGCTTACCCTACTGGAGTTGTCTCTTGGAGGAAGTGTAATTGCCACAAAGGGGGATTTGGTGTGTGGGGTGTCCTGACACATCCTTTCCTTCCCAGATCCCTGTCCTTCCCAGCTATGATTAGGGGTAAAACTGTAGCTCATAGCTGAGCACCTTTTGAATCCACAAAGTTCCAGATTCAATGCACAGCACCTTTAGATGGGCTAGAGACCTTTCTGGAGTGCCACTGTTAATTCATGTGAACAGTGGTCTGACTCCTCTGACACACACACACCACAATTAAGCTTCGAGGAAAGGCAAAGTGGCACCAATGAAGGTTTTTATCTAACTGCTGTCACAGGGGAATTTGGGCATCATCATCATCATCATCATCATCATCATCATCATCTAAAATATTTATATGCCGTACTGTCACGAAAGCCTCAAGACAGCTTACATAAATGAAATACAATAAAATAAAATATAACATGAATAAATTATCGACCCACACTGGCTGCAGTTAAAAAATACAGGACACAATATTAAAACTTATTAAAATATTGCTGAAATAAAAAGGTCTTAACCTGGTGCCAAAAAACAAATAATGACAGCGCCAGGTGGACCTCTCTGGGGAATGCATTCCATAGGCGGGGCGCCACCACAGAGAAAGCCCTCCTCCGGGTACTTTCCCAGAGGGTTCCCAGAGGAGGGCCTCTGCTGCCGATCTCAGGGAGCAGGAGGGCAAATATGGAAGAAGACGTTCCTTTAGGTATCCAGGTCCTAAGCCGCTAAGGGCTTTATAGGTAATAACCAGCACCTTGAATTTAGTCCGGACTTCGATGGAAAGCCAGTGAAGCTGATAGAGGACTGGTGTTATATGAGAATAAAGCCCAGTCCCCGTCAGCAACCTGGCTGCTCTGTTTTGCACCATCTGAAGTATCCAGACGGTCTTCAAGGGCAGCCCCATATAGAGCGCATTATAGAAATCCAACCAGGAAGTAACCAATGCATGTGTCACTGTCACTAGGCAATCTTCCTCCAGGTAGGGACGCAGCTAATGGATTAGCCAAAGCTGAAGGAAAGCGCTCCTCGCCACCGCAGTCACTTGAGCTTCCAAGGACAGCTCCGGGTCGAGGAGCACTCCCAAGCTGCAGACCCTGTCCTTTACAGGGAGTGCAACCCCATCCAGGGCAAGGTCCAAGTCACCTACCCAGGAGCTCGATTCACCCACCAACAGGACTTCTGTCTTGTCTGGATTGAGTTTCAGTTTATTGGCCCTCATCCATCCCGTTATCTTGGCCAGGCACCGGTTCAGTACAGCCACTGCCTCTCCTGGATTGGTTGAAAAAGAGAGGTAAAGCTGGGTGTCATCAGCATACTGATGACTCCGCAGCCCAAACCTCCTGATGACTTCTCCCAGTGGTTTCACGTAGATATTAAATAGCAAGGGGGACAAAATGGATCCCTGCGGTACTCCATGGCATAACTGCCATGGCACAGAACCAAAGTCCCCCAGCACCACCTTCTGGAATCGGCCATCAAGATAAGAGCAGAACCACTGCCAAGCAGTGCCTCCTACTCCCAGTCCTGCCAGCCTATCCAGGAGGATACCATGGTTGATGGTATCGAAAGCCACTGAGAGGTCCAGGAGAACCAACAGGGATACACTCCCCCTGTCTCTCTCCCTGCACAGGTCATCATACAGGGCGACCAAGGCAGATTCAGTACCATACCCCGGTTTGAAGCCAGACTGAAATGGGTCCAGATAATCAGTTTCATCCAAGAGTGCTTGGAGTTGTCCTGCCACCACCTGTTCCAACACCTTGCCCAAAACCAGGATGCTGGCCACCAGTCTATAATTGGCAGCAATCTCTGGATCCAGGGACGCCTTCTTTAGGACAGGTCTGATTACTGTCTCCTTTAAAGGAGGGGGCACCTGGCCGTCCCTCAGAGAGGTGTTAATAACCTCCAGAATCCAGGCACCAAATCCATGTTTGGCTTTGGTCAGCAGCCACGAAGGGCAAGGGTCGAGTAAGCAGGTGGTGGGATGTACTTGTCCAAGCACCTTGTCCACATCATCAGGCCGCAATAACTGAAATTCATCCATTAATACCTGACCAGACGGAGTCATTGGCATCTCCCCTAAAGGATCTGAATCACTTGTGGAGTCCAGCTCGTGATGAATCTGGGCAATTTTCTCCTTAAAGTGCTGGGCAAAGTCGTCACAGTGAGCCATCGAAAGTGGTACAGGATCTTTCTTTGGGCCAGGGTGTATCTGCCCATGTACCACTCAAAAGAGCTCTGCTGGATGGGCACTGTGAGGAGGCAATGGAAGTGGAGAAGAATTTCTTCTTCGCCACACTCACCACCACAGCATAGGCTCCAGAATGAGCTCGTAGGCATGTTCAGTCAGATTCATCCCGTGATTTCCTCCACCTTCGCTATAGACGTCTCCCAACCTGCTTCATCGCCCATAGTTCAGATGTGTACCATGGAGATAAATGGGCTCTGCCTGGCAGGAGAGGACACTTAGGAGCGATCGTGACAATTGCTCTGGCCATTTCCCCCTTCTACAGTTCAACCAGAGCATCAACAGGAGCACCAGCTTTATCAACTGGAAAATCCCCCAGAGTCTTCAAGAATCCATCTGGATCCATCTGGATCCAAGGGTGGACCATCACAATAGGGTCTGCACCCTTAGAGAGGGAAAGGCCAGCTTTGAGCTCAAACCTCACGAGGAAGTGATCTGACCATGACAAGGGAGTCAGATGCAAATTCCTCACCCTCAGATCACCCTCTTCCTGCCCCGTTGAGAAAACCAGGTCCAGCGTGTGACCACGTTCCTGGGTCAGGCCTATGACATGTTGGGACAGCCCCATGGCCGTCATGGAGGCCATGAAGTCCTGAGTCGTCCCAGTCAGAACAGTCTCGGCATGGAGAATTGAAGGCCCCCAGGACCAACATCCTGGGGCCTTCAACACCAGGTCCGAGATGATCTCCGTCAGTTCAGGCAGGGAGTCTGATGGGCAGAAGGGTGCACGGTACACCAGCAGAATCCCCAATCTGTCTCAGTCGCCCAATGCCAGGCAGGTAAGCACTCTAGACTGGTCCCGAGATAACAGGAAGCCCCACGAGGGAAATAGAAGCTGGGTAAATTAAAGCAACTCCCCTCCCCTCCGGACATGGCTGGTGCTGTACTAGATACCCAGGTGGGCACAGTTGAGAGAGGGATACATCCCCCCTTCTCCCGCCCAGGTCTCTGTAATGCAAGCCAGGTCGGCCCCCTCATCCACAATTAAGCCGTGGATGAGGGATGTTTTGTTATGGACCGACCTGGCGTTAAGCAGCAGCACCATCAGGCCCGAGGCCTGGTTGATAAGCTTACCCGGAACCTTCTGGTTGGGGGAATAACCAGAAGGGGGAACAGGTGTCAACCATCTGTCCCTCCTTCTTCCATGCCGACATGTTAGTCCCCCAATGCCATATCAACCCTTGCCCAACACCACCCCAATGGTGGCGCCCACGTGCTCCCCAGGCAACCCCACAGAAGCAGCCAGATGTGAAGTCATTAAAAATCAATCTGATAAAATACAATTAAAATTCAATTAAAACCCTCCAACCCACCCACTACTAAACAAATGCAACACACACAGAGTACCTGGCCAGTCCAGGCCCACACAGCCCCAAATGGCAACGATGCCCTTGGGCCGTTGCCCTTTGGCCGCGGCCGGCGAGCTAAGGCCGCGGACCCTCCCTGTGCCCCACCGCCAATCCGGCACAGCTGCCACCCACGCTGGGTGGGAGGGGGCAAGGGCGGGGCCCGCGGGGAGCTCGCCAGCCGAGATGGAGGGCCCGCAGGCCAGCGGCGTCCCTGGGCCTGCAGCGGCCACCATCTTGCCTTCGCCAGTCCCCTGGCCACTCAGCGCTCTCTCCCAGCCTGTGCCTCTGCTGTTCTGCTGCTCTGCCAAGAGGCCAGAGCCAAGAGGGCCTGCAGCGGCTGAGCGTGGCCTTATCCGTCCCTCAGGCCGGTGGCCCCACCCGTCTGCTTTGGTGCCACAGCATGTGGGGAAGCAAAGGTAGGTTCTTCCCGTCCCAAGTTCAATTCCCCTTGAAAATGTCTCAGGCATATCACTTCAAAACTTTAAAAAGCCCTTTCCTTGGCACCGCTTGATGCACAGGCTCCAGGGAAATGCACCTGGGCATCCTGGGTCCTGTTTCTGAAGATCTCTCTCCCACTTCCCCACATCTAGTCCCAGGCATCAGTCTCAACTTTCTGTGCAGCATTTTCAAGCGGTAGGGAGCTGGGGCAAGGTGTAATAGTCTTCTTCTTAATAATAATATAGCAATAATAATTACAACTGTAATAATATAGTATAATAATAGAGTAGAAGAGATGATTTTAACAACTTTCTGTGTCATTAGGCCTCTAGGATGTTAGAGGAAATATGTCCATATCCTCTCGTAGAGAAAATGCTTACCTAGAATTCTTCTACATGGTATGCTAGTTCAATAATGATGTGCAAGGGTTTTTTCCTGATATGATGGAATTTGAATACACTAACTACAGCCTGCAGTCTGAATACTATAGTCTGGGGAAAATGTTTACCGTGTGGTTCTTCTTCAGGTGTCCATCAGCAATAAATTTGTGAGGCTTCCTTCCACATTTAAGGCACATCCCTCTGTATGATCAGGCTAAAGCTTTCCCCATCTTTGGACACTGGATCCTAATATTATGGACCATGAACCCATTTGATAAGGGGATTCCTCTCCCCACCTCCTCTCTAAGCCCCCAGTAGTCTCCAGGCCAGGCTCTCCCAGATTCTGCAAGCCAAATAGGGAACTGCCTGGGCTGAATTAGGCCTCTGGGCTTGCAATTTCCTGTTCCTGTTTTAAATAGTGGGTCTTGCAACAAGCTCTTGCTTTGTTTTCAGATGTTTTTATGATACAGTGCACTGCAAAATCTGTTGGATGGGTCATTCTCCAACTAAAAGCATCCCCTCAAAATAGGCAGTGGTGTGTATGTGTGTGTGCATTCTTCTACAAACATTTACATCTCTGTTATAAATTATTGGCATACTAGAAAATTATAACAACATACGCCAAGGAAATATCCACCAACTGCTGCCAACTATTCTGGAATCAGTTTAGGGGGCCTACATACAAGTCTACAATCAAATTAAACTAAACTCTGCAATGCTGAGGAAATTAGATTATTTCAAATGCTTATCTTCCAATCCGTGGGTTTGCTTTATAGATGCTGCTGTGTTCTCTACTGGCTGTGATTTCATTTAATATCTCCTACTTCTCAATAAAAAATGTGTGTAATTGGGGATTCTTTTTTTTTCCGTAATGGCAGCAAAGGCAGGGAGGGAAGGAAAGCAGCATGGACAACATCTCCTTGTGCCAAACAGGTGTACATTGGAATCACCTGCCAAGTCACCCTCCTTTCAGGTGTCAACTATTGGTTTGCAGATGAGGTGCAGGAGCTGGTAGCTATCAAAGCTGCATGGAGTTGCTGCATGGCTGCCCTCTCCTCTTGGCGGCTTTTTGTTCTTTGCTGAAGTGCTGTGTGTCAGACAGGTACAGAGCAAGTCTGCAAACTTGAGCTGCTAACTCAAGCAGATGGCAGCACAGCAAGAACGAGAAAATGATAGTCTAGGACTTAAATTTCCAGGGAGATATGAATATTTCTGAGCAAATGTCTTGGGGCTGATACATGAATGCATTTCTTTTTCCCAATTAAACTATGCTTAACACTGTGCAGAAAATGCAGCTGTTATGAGATAAATGAAAAGTGAGAGTATCTATATATCAAGTATTGTCCTGTCCTTCAAACCAAAGCAATTTAATGCGTTAGTCATACAGTCAGGTCTGTGTTCATGACAACAGTGCATTTTGGTCCCCAGAGGAACTGGAATGCAGTCAAAGCAGAATCAGCAATCGGTAATAAGTCCACGTTAACACAACTCCATCTGTGTTTTGTGCTTGACTTCAGAAATAGCTTCTTAGAAGTGGTAAGAATCAAGAGATAAGTTTTTTTTTTTTCTACATTGGCATTTCCATCATCCAGGAATTGAAATGTTATTTTTAGCTCCATAAATTGCTCCCTCAGGCATTGGCAAAGTTTGGTGCAAAGGCAGACACACAGAAGAAATCCCACTTGAAAAATATAAATATTAGGTTTCTCTGTCTACCTAAGGTACATCCTACATGTCAGGAATTGAAAATACAAGTGAGACTGCAGCAAAATGTTGCATTGAGCCCTACTCTTGAATGTTCCAGCTGGCCAGTCAGTCAAAACACTCAGTTCCATTCCCTTTCCTCCCAGATTCCCTTCCTCCTCATTTACCCTCTCCTTCCAACCATTTCTCAGTGGACTGTTTTTGTGCAATAAAATATTTGCAGGTGGTGGGAAGAGCTGTATAATCTCCGGGATTCTTCAAGCGTGCTGATACCACCTTCTGGTTCTTTGATAACCTAATTTGGCTCACATCCCTCATAACACAGGTCCTAAGTATGCAATTAATATGGATCAATGGTGCAGAACCTAAGACTCAGGGACCAAATTTAGCACTCCTGGGCTCCTACCCTGTCGTCTGGGTTCTCCAGATGGTCACATGCCCTTCCCTCTCCCCTGGCTTCATCCTCAGTTCCCTTAATCATTGATGCTTTGGTGGTTTCCTGGCTTTTCTGCAGCTCCCATATTCTAAAAGGTTGACATGCCTCTCCTAGGTATTAATCACTGTTGTGAATGTTTTGAAATAAGATATGCTAGTGTTTTTGGCCTTGCTTCTTTGCCTTTGGTCCCAACTCTCTTACTTTCAGCTTCATTGACCACTGGAATAGAGCCTCTGCAAGCATCTCCAAAATTGAATTTGGTCCTTGGTTGGAAGAGGTCCAACACCCTTCTCTCTTCTTTCTACTAGACTGACCTTTTGCCAGAAGCAAAAGTGAGTTCTTGCTAGTGGTAGCATAGAACTATAGGATGCCTGCCTACTGTTGCCTATCGTTTGCTATAGGTGGTCGATTCATATGGTCTTGGTCACATCATTAAGAATGTTTGGCTGCTTATTTTTTTCTCTCGGATATCATCTCTGAAAGTCTTAAGGGAGATCAACAGAAATAGAAAACAAAGAAAGTCCCCACAGGATTGCTGAGCTAAAACATGTATATTTATGGTTGGCCTAGATAGAAATTGATGAAAGTACAGTTTATTCATCTTCTGGATGTGATAGAACAAACCCATTAGACTGAACTCACTCTTCTCCAGTAGGTTCAACCATGTTTTGCAGAGACACAAAAGGCAGTATGGAAGGAAGACTGTAGTAAGTATAATATGCTGTGATTATATTACCACGATATGAAAACTGTGCCATTTTGCTTCTGTATCGGGACTTGCTTCCTGACACTGCGTTTGCTCCATAGTCTAATGTGGCTGTTGGATTCAATGTTTTAAAATGTGGCTCTCTGATCCATACCATCATTCATCTCTGTCAGCTCTTTGAGAATTGCTCTCCATCCCCTCAAGCACCAAAGCAGCAGTATCGCTACCTGCTGTGAAGGGGAATGAGATGAAGCGATCTCATCCATGTTGGGACAAGCGCTGTGCCTAATTTTCCTATCTGTTCATTTCCTTCCATTCATTGTGGGGAGGGTCAAAAAGAAATCACATCCAAAAACAGGTGAGAATTTGAGCCTTAGTATATAGTGATGAGGTCTTACCTTCCTGTCCAAGGTGGCAGAAGTGACTTAATCACGAGTTTAAGCATCCTTTGAGGCTTTTGGGATACTGCTGCCAGCTGATTACCTCATATGCAAGTGAGGAGGTGTCCTTACCACAACAAAGCAAAACAAAACAAAACAAAATTTGCCACCAACTTTCAGGCACTTAGCAGCGCTTTTATCACTGGAAGGCCCCAATGGAAGAAGTGCTGGTTAAGTCCACCGGGGACTTCTATGAAAGCTCAAGCATCAGGGAAAGTTGCAAAAGCACAGAAAAATGGGCTGTGAGGTCTTCCACACTCAGGTCTTCCACCCTGTTTGAATAAGGTACACACTGAAGTGCTGCACACTGAGAAATTGCTCTAAAATTCTCACAAAGCAGAAAAATAACTGCTTTGTTTGCAGGGTAGTGAACAAATTACGTGCGCCCCCCAAAAAAAGCAAAAACCCAGGAGAATATTGGGTTTGAGCACAGATGGTGTTCGTAGGGGTGTTGGGACAAGCTGTACCATGCCATCCCTGCCCCCACTGGCTCACTCGGCATACCTTCAGTATACATCCACTCTTCAGATACAGTTTGGGTGTCAAGTCCAAGTAGGTATTTTTTGCTCTCCATCCAAGCTGGGAACAGAGAAACTGGGCTGTTCATCTATAGCTTGTGGCGTGCACAAAGATAGGGCAATTAGCCAGAGTTGCAAGGTAGTGTAAAAGGAAGCAGGACAGAGTAATTGGTGGACTAAGCACCCAAAAGCACAAAGGAGGCTAAAATAAGTTATGGGATCATGAAACAGAGAAAGGAACCCATTTGGAGCTTGGCTGGCATAAGTTCACAGAGTCTTGAACAGGGCGCTATGAAGACAGGTAGCACATTATTTCTGAATACAGAGATGGCCTTCATCTAGCTAGCAGGAGATACAGTAAGTTGTGTATCCACTACAAGAAAGCCACCCTACACTAAGTCAAATGTTTGGTTCATCTAGCTAAGTACTGTTGAAGCTGACTGACAGAAGTTCTCTTGGCTTCAGCCAGGAGTTTTTCCAGCTCTGCCTGGACATGCCTTCTCTCTTTAACATAGTGAGGGATCTGAAAGTGTCAGAGTAGCTTTCTTCTGCTAGTCTGGTCTCCTAGCATGGTCACCCAAGATGGAATGGTCAAAGCTGAACACCAGACTAAGATGTGGCCACCCTCTCCAGGGGTAACAGTCACATCAGCAGAAAAGAATAAGTATCTCTAATGGTGATAGAGATGGTTCCTGAAGGGGAGCCATTGGGCAGCAGTGGCATCATAGTATCACAGGATAGTAGAATTGGAAAGGGCCAAGAAGGCCATTGGATCCAACCCCCTGCTGTTGCAGGGTACCAGGTTACATCATCCCACTCAGATGAGGTAGTAGGCAACGCTGGCAGATGATCTTTCACATAGAACAGCAGTGATACTCGAGCTAACTCTGGTTGCTACTGAGCAGAAGAAGCCAATGGCAAACCACTTCTGAATATTTCTTATGTTATTTACCATTGGATGAAATAATCCAAAATGAAACAAGCGACAGTGCCAGAGTTCCATCTCACCCGACTCAACCAGTTATTGTGGTTGCAAAGTAGTTGAAATTCATATTAGCAAAGGACTGTCATGAATAGCTCTATCACACCTAGATCAAAGACTAGTCTAGTGGCTGCCACACACGGAGGCAGAAGGAAAGTCCAGAGCTGCACAATACATACAATTGGAACATGGAACCTGACAAGTATGAATCCAGACAAACTGGAAACCATAATGCAGTAAATGGAACAGCTAAACATTGCAGTAGTTGGAGTGAGCAAACTAAAGTGGACTGGAATGGGACATTTTCACTCAGTCAGGCAAAAAGTATTTTACTCTAGAAATGTCAAACTCAGAGAAACAGAGTGGCTTTAATACTGAGGCAATTGGTTCTAGTCCCTTGCTGCACAGGCAGTAAGGGGCTAGGACAAGTGGGTCCTACATCAAATCATGCCAGAACTTTCCCTGGAAGCAAAAATGAAGCTGTTGTGCTTTGAGTGCACATGAGAAGGCAGGACTCCATGGGGAAGACAATCATGCCAGGGAAAGTACAAGGCAGAAGAAGAGGAAGACCAAATAGGAGAAGGATTGACAGCCATGAGTTTACAAGAGCTAGGCAGGATAATACCAGGCAAAAACAATTTTATTTTCCAGATATTTTAATAATTGATTTTACTTCACTATGCTTTACTAATTTTAATTGAATTAAATGTTAGTGTGTTTTAAATTGTAACTTGCACTGTTTCAATTCTCAGATTACACTATCAGCTGTACACTGTATAATATATTGTATATTATATTGTATGTCATTATATATTGTTGTGGTTTCTGCGTATGATAGGGTTGATTGTTATGCTGTTATATATTGTTTTCATTGTCATTGTATGGGTGGGTTTTGTTTTTTTTGTTTTTTTTTTTTTTTGGCATTTGCTTATTTCCCCCAGAGAGTCCTGCTGGACTATTGGTTAATGTGGATTATAAATTCAATTAAAAACAAACAAACAAAATGATGACAAGACATTTTGGAGGTCATTCACTTATAGGGTCCCCATAAGTCAGAGACTGTTTTTAAAGGACATAGCAGCAAAATCTTCAGCTGCAAATCCCTTTGCTTTAGAGAAAACCTGAATCTGTTCAAATCAGCCTTATTCGGTTCAGGATTTGAGAGATCTCGCTAGTGCAGTTCGGATCTATACTTGGATATCGATTCTCAGACTTGCAGGGAGAGCTGTGTATGTCTGAGTGTGAAGGGAAGTGGTCCTTCTTTTTGGTTGGTGCCCCGTGCTGCCAACCAACCAGTTCCATCCACTGGTTAATTTAAGATTCTATGGGCTCTGCATTTGCAAGAGAAAATTTTCACTTATCTACACCAAATTCAATAGGCACAGCTATTCCATGCTGGACGAAGGCCATGCTGCATCTGCCTGCTACGTCCGTGTTGAAGAGGAAGAGTCTGACAGAAAAGAAGTCGTGACTAAGTACTGACACAGGGATTCAAACCAGACTTTTAAAAGCTATGCACTCAAAGGCCTGAACATGGCTGACAAATCTGTCCATTTCAGTTTCTTCTACATTTGAATTGCTTTAAGCTGGTGAGCAGCCATTGGAACACTGAAACAAGTGTACCAAGTGTATGGGAACTGAATTTAACTGGCTTGATAAATTAATAAACAAACCTGTTCAAATGCGGTATTTCATGCTTTCTTGTACATACCTTTGGCGCTTGCATGTATGGACAAATATCTGGAGAATTGTTTGTAACTGGCTGCCTTGCACTTGAAGTAGAGGTGACCTGGGAAGGTTTAGCTTTTCCACTGATCCAGCCTGGAGAATTGCATTGATAGTTAGGGGATTGATTGTGCAATGGTGTGAAATGCTGATCTAATTGATTCCAACCCTAATGCAGATGCTGAAATTCTACTGATATGGGCAATTATTTCAAACTCATACTATATCTGAAACATTGCTGTTAAAAGGAAAATGGCATTCTTATTCTCCTTCTTAACTTGTTAGGAGTGAGAAGGTTGTTCCAAATGAACATTGGTACACATGACCCCGTGAAAACAGTGGACGGCACCTGTACTTGGATTTGCGCTCAGATATTTGTACATCCAGTTTCTACCTCTAGTTGGTAAAAACAGGTAAGAATTAATTAAATGAACAGGAGTGCCACTGGGGGCAAAATACACCCACTGTCTGCCTATTTCTTTGTGTGCATGTATTTAACACACACAAAATATAAGAAATCATAGGAATCCTGTGTTCATTACCTGAAAAAAGCTGACGCTTTAAGGAATGTCCTTGACTTCCCATATCTATGCAAGTCAAATGAAAAATAAAATATGTGCATTAATTTAGTCCATGCATATACTACATAAAAATTGAATACTTCAGCCCAGTTTGCTTCTCAAGTTTGTCAGTGCTGATTTTGTTCCCTTATTTACATTAAGTTTTAGTGGCCTGCAGAATTGTTTTAAAGTTGTTCCCAAAGTCTAAGTTTCCAACTGTGTTCTTAATCTCCTGCTGAATATTGTTGGAGAGCATTAGTCACTAAGATTAACTGTAATGTAGAGCATTTCTTTTTTAGTAACTGAAAATAACTATGAGTAATCCTTTTTTTTAGACACAAGTCTAAATCACATGTACTTTTAGAGCTGATGAATAGCATGAGGATAACTATGAGTGAATTGATTTAAATAAAAATTAATTGAATCGTAATAGCCTTATGTCACCTTATTTTTTCTAAATATTTAAAAATTTTGCATTACAGTATTACAGTCTATAATAGCACACAGCATAAACCAACTTAAGGTGGTAATAATTTAATTCTGATCTCTTATTTTTAAATCGCATGTAATTCATTTCACAGATAAGACATATATAGCCTGCCTAATACAC
The DNA here is from genome assembly GCF_004798865.1 of Varanus komodoensis. Taxonomy (NCBI): domain Eukaryota; kingdom Metazoa; phylum Chordata; class Lepidosauria; order Squamata; family Varanidae; genus Varanus; species Varanus komodoensis. The sequence continues at coordinate 27,591,967 of NW_025335761.1, read as the reverse complement.
ATGCATAATGAGATTTTCACGTGAAAGCAGAAGGGAGAATTGGAGCCTAATTTTGAAAATTGAATTCTACATGCTGGCAAAATGTTTTGTCAAAATAATATCAAAGCTCTATTGTCAAGAAGGTGACCCAGTTCTTCCAGTAATAACAATAATGTGTGTACTATTGTTTTTAAAAAATTGTGCAAATGTTTTGCAGAAGCTCCATCATTCAGAACCCCTTGGAAATCCCAAGGCAATGCAGGCTGACCTGGGCAAAGCTGGACTAGTGGTAAATTACTGCTGCTAATGCTGTGGCAGTGATCTCATGGTGCATGCAGGTTTGAAAAGACCATCCGGTGGTGTGCAGATATGGAAGACAATGGCCATCACCGCTCCCACTGGCACCGCATCCGACACTAACACTTGCTGGCACAAGCCCCAACTGCAGCTGCAGCCACAATTCGAAGCGTGGTCACAGCGAATGCTTTCAGCTGCCTCCAGAGCTGGAAGAGTTGCTTGAGCAGAGTGCCATCTTGTAGAAACAAGAGAAAGGGCTGGGATTTCTGCCTTCACAAGCAGAACTAAAACTTAAGGTGGGTATCCAGCAGCGTCACTGTACCTTCACACCTTCCGTAGGCATCAACCCTTTCTCTGGGATCAGCCACCCTAGGAAGGAAGCACTTCTTGAGCAACCCTGGAAATGAGCCAGAATGCCCTTTTTCAGAGTAGGACAAGTCGATGAAGCTCTACTGCCCAGCTTTGTCCCCAAATGGCACATTCTGGCTTTCTGGTTGCAATAAGTTTGTTATAGGCGGGTGGAGAAAGGGGCTCAGGTTGTCCATGGGATCTCACTAATTTGGGGTTATCCTTTCTGAGGCATTCATGATCTCAGGTTGGAGGCATCATTACAGTCATAACTTAAGTCCAAGTAGTTACCAAGAGTGGGTGTCACAGTTTGTAATTTCGCATTCCCTTTCATACAAAAATATTATTTGAAAGGGTCTTTCCCCTTTTTCCTCCCACTGCATCTGACTAACTATGTCATTAGAGAGGCTGAGTTTGTAGATGGCACAGTTTGCAAGATCCAGCTCATACAGAGCATAGAATCAGGAGCAATTTTTTGAGGGGGAGGGGGTTAATGTTTTACTTCTTTCCCAGTGTCTATAAGCAAATCATTCTTAAAAGATCATGTGAGAAGATGCTGCACCTTCACAGACAGCTTCTATTTCCCCATAGTACATTCTTCATTTGTTATAAAGGGCCTGACAGGACTCCATTCCTTTAAAAGCCGCATGATCCCAGCATCTGCATCCTTTCCCTCCTCTGGGACTGACCTGTGTTATAGCTGTTACGAAGTATAAAAAAGTAATCACAATGTATGCTCTTAAATACATGGCTTTGCAATGCAACGTTGAATACATCCAAGATCAGACCTTTAAACCTTGCAGAGAATTGCTTTCCCCCTCCCCAAATGTCTTTGCCCTCTCCATGAAATAACTTTGGCCTCCTTGCTAGAATTGTGACCTTGTTTGTAAACTTTTCTAATCCTTCTACATCCTTAGAGGCTGGACTTGTGGATGGTGATGGTGTGTCTTTGTGTTCCAGAAAGAGGTGCTGGCATTTTGTGACTTTTAAGGAGAGGAAGAAAGTTCTGTGAGGCAACAAAAAAGATTTGGGATTGCCATAGGATAGATTTGCTCATATTTTGGAAGAATAGGATGTCCCTGTTTTGTGTCTCCATTAATCAAGATATGTGCGCACCAGCACTAGAGAGGACAAGCATATACGTTGGAACAGACTTGCTTTGCTTTAAGTAACACGGTTCACAAAAAAGCAGATCAAACAATTATTCCGGGAAATGAGGAAACTTGTTGGTATTCACAAGTTGAGATGAGGGGGTTAACTTAATTTTTAAAGGCTGGATGATTTCTCCTTTTGGAATTACAAAAGAAAATCTTAAAATCAATAACTAGCAAAAGTAATTAGGATAGATATCAAAGAGATAAGCTCTTCCCCTGCAGCTGAACAGGCTCAGGGAGGAAAAAAATACTCAAATTAACAACTTCCAGAGAAGGAAATTGTCTGTTTTGGCCCTAATTCTGTATTAATGCTGATTAATTCTATACAAGTGAATTCTATTAATCCTTAACAATTCAAGTATGCAGCATTTATACATATTTATTTCTTACTATGTCTGCTCACAATTAATTGTTTAGCAAGTATTAACATTATTTCATTATGGTTATTGTGGTGCATAATGTTACATTTGGAAGCTTGACCATAGCACAATATTTAATCTAATCCTCCCTTTTTAAATTTATTGATACACATTTGTATATCTAAATGAAATAACAGTATCCTAATAAATAATATTTCTAATACACTGAGTCCATGCTGGTTTTGGCTATTGGAAAACAATGTGTGTGTGTCTATGCACACAAGGGCACATGCATGTGTTGATTGGTCTGTGCTTTGCTTTTACTTTAGCTTCCTTAAGCCAGCCTTGCCCAGGCTGGTACCCAAAGATGTTTTCAGCTACAACGGCCAGCATCCCTAATTAGGATAGGTGTCTGGGCAGGCGACATTACTCCAGCCCTACTCCATCAAAGCAAGGTCTGCACTGATTGAGGCCTTGAGAAAGTTGGTTAAACTGAAAACTCTTTGTCATTTGCTCATGCACTGGGAGATTTAATAACTGTTCATTAGTCAAGGAAAGAGTAAGTTAAGCCAATGAATCCTGATATAAGTTACTTTAGGTTAATGACTTGTTAAAAACTGGAATCAGTCACACCAGTTCAATCCCATTGTGGATCAAATGTTAGTTCTCTGACCACCTTTAATTCTGAGCCAACTTATACAACCTGCATGAGAGTGAAGAAAACAGCTGTTTCTATTACTATTTCATTAGTTCTCTCGGTTTCACTGTTTGTTCACTGATTTCACTCGAAAGTAATTCAACAGCAAAAAGGCAGCCAAACTTAAATGTACTAGCATATGTATTACTAATAAGATGTGTGTGTGTGTGTTGATCCAAAATGAATGAAAGGTTTGCTGTGCATCTCGTTTGAGGTATGGCAGCCTTTCCTAGATAAAAAGCCAAGCTGTTCTCTGAGTTACTAAAGACTGACAGTACTATTTCAGTTAAGTTTATTGTTCATACTAAACCATTACAAAGTGTAGTAAGAAAGAAAACAAATTTGATTTTTGAAGTTGACTTTTTGTGCTTGGAGCATGTGAGCAGGGAAAATGTTCTGACAGCTCAAGCTTACTCAAGCTTAATGACTGATCTAAATTGGAGCTTGGGAGATAAAAGAAATTCTTTAGTGATGCCTCAGTTGTCATTGATTGCTATGAGCAATTTTAAAGCTATTCAAGATGAGAATTGCCAGCTTGGTTCCAAAAGCGGTGAGAGTGGAACATAAGATTAGAGGTTGGTGCAAATGGTATCTCATAAAAAAGGGACAGAGCAAGAACAGGTTTGTATTACTCACATGCATAGGTGATCATCCCAAGTACCTATAGAGTGTTATCTAGCTGGAGGAAATGGCTCATTGGAGGCTGTGCTAGAGAAGATGAACACGGAAGGCAACTTGATGTTTTTAATCACTGATGATTTTATTGTCATCCGTGACAGTGAAATTGTTGGAAACAAATATGAGACGCCAAAGACAAGCAGCTACTTAGGCCCAGCTTGTAAATTAAAGCTTACCCAGAAAGGCTTACTGCTCTAACGGCATGCAAAAAGTTGGGCTTTAAGATTTCTTATCCTGGGAAATCATCCAGCAAGAGCTATTGATATTCCTTAATTTGTTCATTTATGTCATTTTGGACCAGTGCCATTGGGCTATGGGCTTGTATGTCCAAGAAAACATGTTTTGGATTGCAGCCTCATTCATGCACAGGAACTAAAACCACACAACTAGTCAGAGAAGGATACCAAAATTAAGTTAACATGAGTGTCAAAGAAAGAAGAAAAAATACCTTAGTCCAGGGCTGAAACAACTTTAAAGTAGACACCAGGGATCCTCTCTTGCGAAAGAATTTCACAAATGGGAGCCATCACCAAAAAGGCCCTGTCCCTTGTGGCTACACTCCAGATGGAGGAGAACTAGAAATGCCTCAGTTAATTATCATAGGGCACAGGTAGGTACATAACAGAGGAAGAATTTCTTTAAATCAGGGATGCTGAAGTCCCAGCTCACAGTCCAAATCTGCCCTGTTGAGCTTTCCAAGCCAGTATCTAGAACTCCTTTCTGTGCTCTGCCTGTTCCTCAGCTAAGGAATCCCTGATTTTACCTCTGATTGGATGCACGGTGTGCTGTTTCCCACCTCCCCAAGCCCTTCCCGCCTTATGTGTTGGGCATTCAGAATGCCCAAAGTCTTCAGAGGCACCTGCCCTGTCCTAGCTTGGCATCAGCTGCCCGGACAGGTCTGTGCCTCCAGTTCAGCAGATGTTCTGCCTGAAAAGCTGGACCACATCTGGCAGAAGGAGGTCATGTCCTGCAAGGGAGGATTAAACAGAATTATATATTCTGGTTTTATACTATCTGATTAATATAGAGAGAAATCACATATTGTCTTTTCTTATTACTATTGTTTTTAGCACACTGCATTTATATCCTTCCTTCCTTCTCCTCTTATGAGGGGTCCAAGGTGCCCTTCATAGCTCCATTTTATCCTCACCACAACTCTGCAAGGTAGGTTGGGTTGTTACCAGCCCAAAGTCACCCAGTGAGCTTCATGGCTGAGTGGAAACCAGAACCCAGATCTCCTGGGTGCCCAGTGCAACACTCCACACACCACACAGGCTCTCCCTAAACATAAACACCATTTGTGGTTTAGAGCATGGCCACTGTATGTCATGACCATTTAGCTTTATAGTGTTTCGATTTCAAGTTTCATTTTAACACACATCTCTTTGTTGCAGTGTTTTAATATGCACTTTCTAATATTAAACCATTGTAATTGTGTAGATTCATTTTCCTTAACTCAAGAGTTTGTTAACTACATATTAAGAAGTGCTTTGCTTCCTTGTTGTATATTTGTTCTTTTGGTTTTCCCCAAAAGGCTTTGCCTGTAGGAACACAATGGCTAATGGTATTTAGGTGTCTAACCACACAGATAAATAGATAATATCAGTATTGGCTGTTCCTTTGTTCTTTACTGAAACATATGATAAAATTGGAACAAATATAAGCAACTGAAAGTCGATACCCGTAGAGATTTCTCAGGACCTTCGAATACAGGAAGACCTTGTGGTATTTCCACCAATAAAATAGTTAGAGGGATCATTTGCTATCCTGAACAACGTAGTCTTGATCTGATGGTCTTCTTGATGAAAACAGCTAAGATGGAGGTTAGGAACACCAAGATAAACCTCCTTAAAGGATCAATGAAGAAGAATCAAAGTGAGTGGGCATTCCAGCAGAAAACTAGTGAAAGTGAAAAGGATTTAGAAAATAATTCAGTAACTGGGAGAGGTTAAATTCTGAAAATTTCAGAGAGGCCTATAACAGGCTGTATAATTGAATTCAAACTTCAGAAAACTGTCCCTTTCACTAGTCATACACAGGAGTGCCAGATAGTTGAAAAAAACTGTCACAGCTAAAATCCTATCGCTAGTTCTTCTTTAGAACCGTCTACCTTTTAAACTTAAAGGTCATCATCATCATCTAATATTATTAATAGATAGGTGAAGCTATCTGCTCTTTTTAGTATTTAGTGGAGATAATACAGGAAGAAATAAACTGAAAGCAGGACAGAGACAGAAAATCAGCCGGTCATTTTGTCAGCCACCACTTTTAATTTTACAGACTCGAAAGTTTTGCAAATAGAGTTTTCTTTTGTTCCCACATGGAGACACAATTCCTTCAAATCCATGATCAAGTTATAGTGACTATTGAAAAGATCAGGATAGCTGATAGGGATGCATCATAGAAAGAGGGTACTTGGAAATTCAAACCGAAAACTGTTTCCAGCCTACTTTCTAGTAACAGCAGAGCATTACCGCTTGATGCAATAAAAGGAGATTGATGGGAAGGACATAAAGGTCTGGCACAATCAGAGCAGACAAAAGAATTAACCAATGCCTTAATCAATTTGAGGAGGAAGGAGGATGTATTTATAATCCTGCTAACAAAGGAGGTGCAGTAATCATCTGGGCCATGCAGGAATCACTCACAGACACCTAGAAGCTACAACGCACTGGCAGCGCTCACTCGTCATGACAAGCAACCCAACAGGGGTTCCACAGTGCCCCGTTTTTGCCAAGATGTGCCCAGCAGACAAAGCAGTTTCTACGCTAGCATGGTTTCTGCCCTCCGCATTCAGTCCTCCCCACTGTTGGCACTTATCCCATCAGCCACCATGCTGGGAACTCAGTCACTGCAGCTGCTGCCCTTTCCAGGGGATTCTGTGGTCGCTGCATACCTAGATGATGAAGAAGCTTGGTTGGTCACCCTGGATAGGATGCCAATATAACTCCAACACCAATGTACCCCACGGGCAGGCCATGGGATAGCATAGCAATTGCCTTAAATAAGAGAGAGGACACATGCTCTTTAGTTGAATTGGTTTTGAGGAAAAATAAAAATCTCAGGTATAGCCACGGGCTGTAAGTTTTTCCCTTCGCATTAGATCTTTTCATGAATTTGACTCTGAATGATGAAAACTGTTTTCCAAATATAGGAAGTATCTGGATGATAGTTTTCTGATTTGGAAAGGATCAGAGGAAGTCCAAGTAGAATTTAGTGGTGAAATCAACAGTAAGACCATCACATTCATTATTACTTATGATTAATTGGAAATAGACTCATTAATGTCAGAATATTGAAAAATGGCAAATCAATGACTGATATCTTCAGAAAATGCACATATGCAAATCCAATTTTGGCTTATGACAACTTTCAACTTTCATATAAAATATAGCTATATTCTCAGATAGTAAAATTAAAAAGGCAGTAATTGATTTTTGTAGAGAAGCCAAAATATAAGTGGGGACATTTGAGAGCAAAGGATACCTAAAAGAAGGTAAAGCAAACCATTCACAGGTCTAAGAATATACTTTGGACCTAAAGAAAGCACCCTCTTTGTTAGCCCACAGTTGTCCAAAGAAACAAGACCATTTTATTTCACTTTATTCTGGACACACAAGAGCTGTATTAGAAACAAAAGGCTGTAAGCCCAACTTGCCAAACTTTTGTGGACTCTGGACATAACAAGAAAGACTTGAAATTTTGAACACTTGCAAAGTCACCAGAGCTGGATGTTGTGCATGTGTGTGCTGTCACACTTAAAGCACACTCACAGGAAACTCCTGTGCCAGTTGTACTGATGATTCAGATTCTGATTTCAAGCATGAGATTGTTTTTGAAATGGCTCAAACTCCAGCTGTGGCTCAAGGTCCCAAGAACCATTGAGAGGAGGCAGTGGGAGAGATTAGCCCAAGAACAGGTGGGGAGATGAGTCAACTTCGCCATTGGAACATTGAGGAATTACAGCCTGAAGGAGGAGACATCAAAATGGGACATCTCTCCAATGGAGAACTCCTGAACCTTAAAGAGGTAGTCCCAGTTGCTCGCCATCCTCACTGGAGGAAAGTTCAATTAGGGGTACAATGGGAGGAGCAGAGGTGTGCCCATTTTCACAGTGTGCCTCCACCGGGGTGGATCTCAGAAGGGCTCAAAGATTGCTTTGGGGAATGAACAGTAGAAAGGGTTCAACACTCTACTATGTGTAGGCTCAGAGACTCTTGTGTAACAATAAAGATAGTGAAACAAAGAAATGTTGGTGAGGCTGCCTTGCTTAGAGGAAGAAACATGGATTGTGGCACTGGTACACAGTAAGAAGTAAATCTAAAAGGAGTTAAATGTTGTAGATTCACTGCTTATAAATGTTGGCTCTCACCTGCCTCAACAAAGAACTTAACTGAGCAAATAACTTACTGGAATACTAAAGACCTCTCATTCTTTTGCTCACCTATTCTGTAATGTATTCTATAGATACACTATGCCAAAGCATTGTCTAGTCTTTGTTTACCATATGGGTTAGGATCTTCGTGTTCTACTGCAGTAGCATCATAGCACAGCAAAGAACAGAAAAAGTTAACTGTACTGGTTTGTGCACACAGATGATGTAGTTTATGTCTCCAATAAGGAAGTCAATTTTGTTTTCAGTATAGATCAACTCACAATGTTTTTAAACTTTGCACTTTCTAATATTAAATAAAAGGCATGATACCAACATCAAAATTGGACTCTGCAGATTTTTTTCTCTTGATAACGAGAAGTAGGCCTTGTCTCACTGACATACGAAAAGGTATTCAGAATGCAGGCCATGTTGATCAGCATCTTTGCCTTGATGGCTTGCTTGGCATTATTCCAGATATGTTTTGTAAATCTGCCAACATGATGGTCACTTTCATGATACTCGTTTTCTCTTCAAAGGACAAGTAATAAGTCACTATGGATGTGAGATAGCAGAACATTTTATCGAGTATAAGATGTGGCAATGGCTAGGGTTATAGTAAGTTGCTATGTTTTATCTTATCCCATAACTACAACTTGTTAATACCCATTCTGAAAGAGAGCATGGAGCATATGCACAAGTTTGCTATGTAAGGTTGCAATCGCTGGCTGTGTTTGTGGATGATGAGTGTAGAAACATCTACATATGTGGTCCTCATGTACTGGTTGGATGACTAGGGATGGAGTTGTGCTTGGAGTGCATGCTCAGGGCCTGCTGGCTGGACTTCAGAAGAAGAAGAAGAGGAGCAGGAGGGGGCTGCAGAATGTGAGCCAATTCCAGATGCTGAGATGAGAGAAGCAGAGACACTTATCTCAAGGCCAAACTCCCCAGGTTCTCAGGCAGCCTCTGGGAATAACCAAGATGTACAGTTGGTGGGAGGGGACTTGGAAAGGGGAGTCTCTCAGAGACAGATGGGGCATATATGGCTCTTGATGCCATGGCATAACATCAGCAGAGGAAGATGGCCCAATTAGAGCATCAGTTTGCAGAGAGGAGGTGAACTCATTTCCAAAAGGCCCTTCCCAAATGGGTGGGGCTCCAGCATGCTCATAAGGAGAGTTCCTGGAGGTGAATACTAGATTGGGTTCAATAAAGTACCCTGGACATGCCCAGAGATTCATTCTGGGTGTTTGTGCTTCTGGAAGATGTTTCGGTCAATAAAGAGTGCTTTAGAGTGTGGCTTTGAATATAAAAGGGAAGAACCCCAGCTCATGACACTGTATTGTGTATTGTTTACTGAACTGATCAATTGAATTCATATATATGCATGGTTGATGTGCAAAGGAATGGAGAATCTTCATTTTTTAATCTCTGAAATTTGTTAGATTTGCATCACCATTGGAGGTCTATGACCTTCACGCCACCGTTTATAGGTGTTGGGCCTGACGGTATCTGTGGAAGAATCACCAAAAAGCCCAGGACCTCTGTGAACCAGAGGAATGTTGGAGCGGCAAACTGCAAAGTTATGCAAGCAGGACTTACATATTTCTCTTTGCATTAAGAGGGACTGTAGTTTCTGCGCAACAGACAAATGTATTTAGCCCTATGTGGCAATTGCTGTATTGTGTTATGTATAACTTTGGTTCTAATTAAAGTCAATGTATCAAACTCAAATCCTTGAGAGTTTTATTCGAACTAAGTCCCATAGGACCCACACAGGCAGAGGAAACAAAAACAGCAGTTTCTGAACAAGGAAAAAGCAGCACTTTGGTCTTAGGTTTTTGATTATTAAGATAGCTTACCTTGTCATTAGACTTGTGTGGCTTTGCATGCCCAGGGTTTGCATGATCACAGGAGAGGAAGAAGCCCCAGTGGCTTCTTTTCCCTTCCACCAGATGTGCCAGTTGTGAACCTGGCAATTTGACTAACTACCATCATGGTGCAGGCCTGTTAGCCTTACATCCATTCTAGACAAGACAACAGAAAGGCTCACAATAGCGAGAGGTCTAGTAATCCTAGATAGGGAAGAGAGGTTGGCAGCCATGCAACACAGCTTCTGCAAAAACAGGTGCTGCCAGATGGACCTTGTGGAATTCTGTGACAAGGATTCGAGGTGGCTAGATGTGGGGGTGGGGTGCCGTGGATGTGGTTTACCTAGATTTCAGCAAGGCCTTTGACAAAGTGCTGCATGATATCCTGGTTGAGAATTTGAGGAGTTTTGGGATGGACCAATGCACTGTCCGATGGATTAGGGCATGGTTGACAGACTGAAAGCAGAGGGTAACTATCAGTGGGGAATCATTGTGATGGCAGCTGGTGATGAGTGGAGTCTCCCAGTGCTCTGTCTTCGGACCACTCCTGTTCAACTTTTTCATCAATGACCTGGAAGGGGGGTGGTGACCAGTCTGCTGATCAAATTCACAGATGGTACTAAAATGGGGGACTAAAATGGGGTAACTGAGGAGCAGGTATCCAGGATCCAGAAGGATCTGGACAGACTATGGAAGTGGGCGGGGAATAACAGTATGCAGATAAGTGCAAGGTCCTAGGAATGGGTGTCATAAGTACAGATTAGGGTACCAGTGGCTGGAGAGCAACCCTTGTGAAAGGGATATCAGGGTACAGGTCGACTGCAGGCTAAACATGAGTCAGCAGTGTCACGTGGCGGTCAAGAGGGCGAACGCCACCCTTGGTTGCATATCCAGGAGCGTGGCTTCTAGATCGAGAGAGGTACTACTCCCACTCTGTATGACTCTGGTGTGCCCACAACTGGAGTATTGTGTTCCGTACTGGGCTCCACATTCCGGGAAGAATATAGCCAGTTTGGAATTGGTGCAGTGTAGGGCCACATGGATGGTGGCCTGATTGCAGGGAAGGCTGTATAAGGTGAGACTGAGGGAGCTGGGTGTTTTCAGCCTGGAGAAAAGGAGACTCTGAGGGGATCTGTAGGCAACATGTAGGTACATGAGGGAGTACCACATGGAGGTGGGCAGAGACCTGTTTTCCCCTACAGTGGAGGGCAGGACATGTTCCAATGGAGCAAAGCTCAGGGAACCAAGATTTAGAGTGAATGGCAGGAAATACTACCTGATGGTTAGTACCCTGAGAGTATGGAATGGGTTTTCACAGGAGGTAGCTGAAGCCCCATTGGTGAGGCAGTTCAAGGATAGGCTGGACATAGTAGGCATGTCATGAGCAGAGCCGGCAGGATCCAGGAGTCAGGCTAGATGGCCAGGAGGACCCTTCTGACTTTCTCTGTTTCTCCCTCTGTCCAGCAAGTTGCATGGCTGGGGTGGCTTTGAAACTACTTCACAACCGTTGCAGAAAGTCATGTGTTCTGGGTGGTTTCAAAGCAACCCTGCCATACACCTTGCTGGATTCAGATGATGCAGAAAGCTGTCTGCTGCAAGGACAATTAGGCAAACTGCAGTTTACAACTGGTGCATGAAGGGCAGGGAAAAGAAGCCACTGTGGTTTCCTTACCTGCAGTGGTTATGTAACCTGGCCAGGGCATCAAAGGCGTAGTTCAAAAGTGCTAAGCAGAAGCCAGAAAAAACCTGATGCAAGGATGCATCTTTGTCTCCCCACACTTGTGAATAGCAAACCCACTGACTCCACTGTGGATTCATAAATTGCACACCATTAAAAAAGTAGATTAGGCTTGTAAGGTTTGGTGCTAATCTAACACAGAACATGGTTTACAGAAGATACAAAAGGTCTTCTGTATTAACTGAGTCACTGTCGAAAACATTCCGGCCTTCTCTTACAGTCCCATGTGGTCCCCTATATACTAATCAGTGTAACATAAAAATGAGTCCCCCATGCAACACAAAACAAAACACAAACATACAGCACTATAGAGCCAAATAAAACCCATCCGGGCTACATAAATCTAAAGTATCTGTTGATGCTGCCCACCTGGGCCTACAAAAAGTGAGGACTAGCAAGTTGAATATTAAGAAAGCAAAAAATCATACTCACAGAAGAATTACAGAACATTACTGTCAAAAATGAAGATATCAGAATTGTGAAAGATTTCACATATTTTGGCTCATCAATTTGAAGGGAGACTGCAGCCAAGAATTTGATGAAGACTGAGACTTGGAAGGGTAGCACTGAAGGAACTAGAAAAGATAATCAAGTTTAAGGATGTGTTATTGGAGACCAGGATCAAGAACACCCACGCTATTGTATTCCCAGTCACAATCTCTGGGTGTGAAAGCTGGACAGTGAAGAAAGCTGAGAGGGAGAAAAAATAATTCATTTGAACTATGGTGCTGAAGGACAGCTTTGGGAATACTCTGGACCAACAGATGAATCCTAGATCCAATCAAGCCAGAGCTTCCCCTAGAAGCAAAAAATGACAAAACTGATGCTGTCATACTCCAGGCACATCACGAGAAGGCAAGACTCCCTGGAGAAGACAATCATCCCAGGAAAAATTGGAGGCAGAAGACAAAAGGGAAGACCAAATATGAGATAAATTGAATCCATAGAGAAAGCCATAGCATTAACTTGGAAGAGCTGAACGGAGCTGACATGGACAGGACCTTTTGGGGGGCTTTCATTCATAGGATCTCCATAAGTCAGAGACAACTTGACAGCATCGGACAACAATTACAACAACAGCAAGCACTTAGCTGGCTACAGCAGATGGCCAGTGGGTCAGGTTTGGTTTGCTGAGTTCCATAGCCCTACTCCATGCATCATACAGGGAACCTAAAGAAGAGACATCATTCCCTGATCTTTATAAATATGCTGGCATTGACGAGGATGAGGCAGCCATGGAGAACTCACATAGCCTAGTAGAACCAGACACCTGGTCCAGGCAGTCAATGCATGGGAGAAAGGAATAGCACCGCTGAACGCAAACCTCAGGTCCAGCTCCACAGAACCTCATCTTCCCAACTGCTCAGAGACTGCATTTGTTCATCCCTCTGTCAGGAGGCTGTGGGGCACATGCCTCAAAATCACTATGCACTGCAGGAGTGCAAGACTCCAAAAGCAAGTGAGAACCTTTTAAGGAGGATCTCTTCTTACCACTGAAGGTTAGGGACTGGTTGAGAACTGGACAAGTACCTAAGACCTCAGTCTAGCTCATGGTTGTAGTAGGAGGTCAACCCCTGATGGGTCTGCAGCCTGTGTTGCAGCAATATTGCTGTGTGAACATGCATGACAAAGAAGATCATGGAGGGCAGAATTCTGGGGCCTCTCAGTGGTGTCTGGGCAGCCATGAGATCATTTGGAGTCCCAGCTCTGAAGTTTTGTGATTTCAGAGTTGAGACTCCAAAATTGACTCAATGCCTCAGACCCCTCGCAAGCTGGCCTAGAAAGAACCATAGAACCACAGAACCAGAGCGAGCCAGAAGGGGTCTCCTGGGCCATCTAGTCTGACTCCTGGCTCCAGCCAGCTCCACTCATGACATGCCCACCAAGTGAATGTCCATGTTGGCTGCCTCTCCAAGGATGCAACTGGGCCTCAGAGAGGTGGTGCTCCAGAGGGTGGAAGTAGAGAGCCTTAGCTAGTGGACAGTACAAACAAACAAACAAAGGTGCCCTTCTTCCTCCACTCCCAGTCATTTCATCTAGATGGCCAAAAATGGCTACTGCCAACCCTCACTCCATGCACTGGCTGTATTAAAGCCTCTGTATGCAGAGGCTTGCAGGCATCCGAAGAAGGGGCACTGGATTTCACCGAGTTTATTTGAAATCTCATTACATAAACTGAGAAGTATTTATATTTGTACCCATTCTTGTTGAACAGTTTTGCCTACTGAAGCAGTTAAATCTATGAATGATTTTAATTGTATTTATTATACACTCAAATGATTTAAATATATTTATAATATTCACAAACAAGTTCATTGATATATATACAATCTGATTCAGTGATATTTCTTTTAGATGAGATTTGGGCCTTCATTGATTTCATAATGCATGGATAGTTCATGATAAAGATTTAATCGCAAATGATTTATGCCAGCTCTGCATTAGACAGCTATAGGCAGGGTTGTTGTTGTGAGGATAAGATTGATAGAAGGAGAATTACATAAACTGCCTTGAGGTCCTTGAAAGGAAAAAAGGCAGGTTATAAATATAAGAAATAAATAAATCCATTTTGTACATTTATAATCATTTTTCTTAAATCACTGTCCCAACATATTAATTTATAATTATGTAAATATATATATTTCACACTATTTTTGGACCAAATAGCTACAATATTTTTCACAAGCATATATCACTTTATTATCTGTTTCAATTACATATTATTTTATAGATTTGTAGCTAGCATTCTTTTTGCTTTCCTTTTTGTTTTTGATTACAGGAGGGTGTCACTTTTTCCTTTCTTCTGAACAATATTGTTTCTTGCTCCTTGTACCAGCCAGTGGACCAACACTGCCTTTGAACCCCATATAAGTGGGTCTATCCCATAAATACTAATGTCCCCCATCTACAATTCCCTATCCAGTTTCCTGAAAACTGGTTCCAGAAGGTCAATTGACTGTCCGATGTGGCTTTTGGGGTATCGCAGTGGGGTTGGTTGTTAAGCCCAGTTTGCCATGTGTATCAGACTAAGACTAGGTGGTAGAAAAATTCAGATAAAGAAGTGGGATGCATTTACACATTGTGACAAGCCACCCTGGCAATAAGACACAATGGGTTGGTTATTCCCTGGACAATTCACACTGTTCCCAGCAAGCTCACCATGGGTTGTTCACCTGCTCCTGCCCTGCCTTCTCCTTCAGTCCTCCCACAGGTATCCCAGAGAACACTGCCAGAGGACTGACTTGTCCCCCTATCTCCCCACTATGGGGAACCCTCTGTAATGATATTAGGAGGGTGAGTACCCGGAGGAGGGCTTTCTCTGCGGTGGCACCCCACTTATGGAATGCGCTCCCCAGAGAGGTCCGCCTGGCGCCGTCGTTCTTTGTTTTTCGGTGCCAGGCCAAGACCTTTTTATTTAAAACTTATTTTAATTGCTAAATTATTGTATTAATTAGGATTTTAAATTTTTTAGCCAAGAATGCACCGGGGGGTTTTAAATGTTGTTGTTGTTTTTGTCTTTTAAATTGTTATATCATTATTAGTTATGGATGTTTTTATGTATTCTTTGTGAGCCGTCCAGAGGCTTTGTTGCGATGGGGGTGGCATAGAAATGTTTTAAATAAATAAATAAATAAGACAATATGGACTCACCACAGCTTTTTCTCCTTTTTTTCCAGAGACCATGAAGTCTGGCTTGATTGCGTGAAGCAGATCCCAGCCCTAGACATTGACACAAGGAGGATCCAAACAGGCCATTGTTCCCCTTACTTCTTTTACCAGCTGGCAAGAGAAAGCAATGCCATGAGTGACCTTAGCTCACAGAAAGGGCAAAGCAACAAAAGCCTTGACGTGCCAAAGCCAGCTTGTGATCACAGTGAGGAGTGTGGCAAACCAGTGCCAGTCACCCCAAGCGCCACTTGAGCACCCACGGGCTGGGTAGTGCCAGTCACCCCAGTGCCACTTGAGCACCCACGGGCTGGGTAGTG
>NW_025335761.1:27550358-27576388 GCF_004798865.1 Varanus komodoensis | reverse complement strand
GCCACTTGAGCACCCACGGGCTGGGTAGTGCCAGTCACCCCAGTGCCACTTGAGCACCCATGGGCTGGGTAGTGCCAGTCACCCCAAGTGCCACTTGAACACCCATGGGCTGGGTAGCACTGGCGGATGCCCAGGCAATCTTGACAAGAGCAGCAGGAGCTTGTGCTTGCTACTCAGTCCTGGTGCTCACTATGCAATCAGTCACTCTGGTTCAAATGACATGAAAAGCCACCACGCACACAAAACCCCTTAAAGAAGCCAAGCGTTGTCAGGGGAGCTCATTATACTCAAGCAAGCCACCCTGCAAAAATCAGTCTGGGTTCATATAACATAAGAATCTGTCATGGGTAA
The DNA here is from genome assembly GCF_004798865.1 of Varanus komodoensis. Classification (NCBI taxonomy): domain Eukaryota; kingdom Metazoa; phylum Chordata; class Lepidosauria; order Squamata; family Varanidae; genus Varanus; species Varanus komodoensis. The sequence continues at coordinate 27,576,037 of NW_025335761.1, read as the reverse complement.
CAAACGATGCTGGACTGTCGTGTCATATGGACCCTGTCATCACCCTTCATTTTGTATAGAAATGAAATCAGAATAGCCACCAGACAAGGGTCAAATTGACCATAAACACAGATCAAACTCAACTGTGCTGTCACAAATGAAGGAAATCATATAAAGTGAGATGACAGACTGCAGATTTGAAATATGTAGAAGCATTTACAGTGCATCCCATGAAGTGCCCTTTCTAAACAATGGCAATTATTTTCACAGGACTTCCTCAGGAAGGGCATTCAGTGGTCCGGTGGTCTTTGGACTGTGTTTACCAAGCCCATCTACCAAAAGCAGTGGAGCTGCTGAAAAACTGCACTGGAATAACCTGTTTGAGAATTAAACCCTTGGAAAATAAGTGGAAAATGTAATCTCAACAAAATTTAATTTGCACTTCATATTTAATGAACACAGATTTTCCCAGTAGGTGTTTTTCCAATGTAATTATTCTGATTTTATACATTGACCTACTGGAATTAAAAGTATAATAAAAATATTAAGACACTTGCAGCTCTTAGATTAGTTTATAATTAATTTGCAGTGTGCATTACATAAAAATCTGATTGGTAATCCAGATAAATTAGTCCTGTATGACCCTCTGGGCTTTGTTCTTCATTGCATACCTATCATAAATGCAAGTGCACTCTTTTTCCTTTGACAGAAGACAAAAATATTGAATTTTGATTAGACAAGTTTCTTCAAACATGTGCAAACTTTTCAGCAAATGTATCATTTAACATTCGAAGCCCTACATCTGTATTTTGTGCATACACATATTTCATTCAGTACTATTGTTTTTATCCCTCAAGGGTGTTCATTAATTACATTGCAATGGTTTTCATTTAAAGTGGATGAAAACAAAAAGAAAATGTTCACTGAAAGGTGTGAGCCCCCTGGAAAATGACTCAGAAATACGTTCAAAGGGTCATGGTGGAGCATAGCTTTTAATGTGATTTGCTCTGCTAAATTAAACTGGAATCTCTGTCATTTGTTTTAATCAACTGACATTTATTGCAAACCATAAATAGCTTAGATGGTTAGAAGGGGAAAAGATATTGCCCTCAAAACCATACAAAATAATCTTATGACATGATCTATGTTGGCAAATAAGGCTACAATCCTGCACAGTTATGCTGCATAAATCCTATTGACTTCAACAGGATTTAAGCAGCTGTGCATAGGATTGCAATTTAAGTGTTTACAGTAGGGGATAAGATCTCCTGTCCTGAGGCAATGTCATAACCTATGGCACTGAGCAGGCACAGAAACCAGTTCAGTTGATCAGCGTCCCTACAGCAGCTCAGCCTTCACTACCAGCAGTTAAAAACTGGCCAAAGGGGAATCTCTGGGGATCTGTCATCAACCCTGTCGCTAAAGCTTTTGACAACACCAAGCTGGACTATCAGAGCCCTACAATCCAATATGTGATTGTTTTGCATGCTTCTGCATCGCAGGGTATAATGCCCTACCAAGGCCAGCTGTAGCCAGCACCGCTGGTGCAAGCAGAGAAACACTCCATGTGGTGTGGAAGAATTCTGTGCTGACCCACACAGAAAGTGTATGGAGCAGAAGCAACGCAGGGATACCCCATGCTGTAGGTCAGCCTTCCCCAGCCTTGGGCCTTCCAGACATGTTTGGAGTGCAGCACCCAGAATTCTTAAACAATGGTCCTGCTGGATGGGAATTCTGGGAGTTGGGGTCCAAATGCCTCTGAAGGCCACCAGGTTGGGGAAAGCTGCTGTGGGTAATCCTTAGTTGTGCACCCAACCCAGCCTATGCATCCAGGAGAGTCCTGATGTAGTGGAATGGACTGTGACCCTTGAGAGGCAGTGTGGCTACAGCAGAGAGCCAGCGTGGCGTAGTGGTTAAGAGCACGGGACTGGGACTCAGAGGATCCAGGTTCTAGTCCCCACTCGGTCATGGAGCCAACTGGGTGACTTTGGGCCAGTCACAGCCTCTCAGCCCAACCTACCTCACAGGGTTGTTGTTGTGGGGATAAGATGGAGGAGGAGAGAAGATGTAAGCTGCCTTGAGCCCTTTGTAGGAAAAAGGCAGGATATAAATCGCAATATAAATAAAATAAAATAAAATAAAATATAAATTGAGGCTACAGGGGGTTTTATGCTCCCCAGGGCACCCCCCGGCCTGCATCACAAATACCTGGTTGGATGAGGTTGAGGGAGTAAATCACTCCCAACTTTTCCCACCTGGGTTCTTCATGTTACAGCAGGCAGGGAGATAGAGTTGCAATGGTATATCATGTTTCTTGCCCCTGTCCAGGCGCCTCATCTTGCGCTTTGGTTTGGGGTAAATCTGAAGGTGGGTGTTTGGACAGAACAGGGATTCTGTGGTATACCACCTGCCCCTCTGTGGAACAGTGTTCTTTCCTGAGCTAACTGAACTGGCCCTAGGGCTGGTCCTGGAGTCTCTGTGGTTTGTTGGGCTAGGGGATTTCAACATACACACTGTCAGGAAAGGCTCAGAATATCATGGCCTCCATGGACAGATCACTAAAAGGAGAAGTTTCGAATGCTAAGGGCTCTGTGAGGGCAGGAGGTGATTTACGATGGCCCACCCCAGATGACTAGTAGATCCAGATGGTTTTCTGATGGCTCATGGGAATTCTCCTATCTTCCTAGCAGGCAGGTCCATCAAAGTCCTGGTTGATCTTGGGAATGGAGAAACAGTTATTACTCCTGGGTGATCACTTTCTCATGGAATGGAACCAAAGAATCTCACTGTTTCTCCAGGAGGATGCAGGTGATGATGCAAAGAGAGTAGAAGGTTGATGGGAAACTTGGAATGCATCCAATGGAGCATGAGCTACAGCTCATTTGAAAGCCTGCTGCATGGGAATGATTCAAACAAAGGAATTACGTTTCTCTGCCACCTTTCCATCTCCTCAGAGTTGTCCAGCAAAGCCTGTTATGTGCTGGACCCTAGGAAAAATAGGAGACCCACTTGATAGCCCTGATGTCCAATTTACACAACACTTGGCAGAGAAAACTGATTGTATCTGTAATAATTTGTATGCCATAGTTGATACAAGTCTGGTGGGTGTAACTTCAGCCCCTGCTTGTCCAGTTATAATGACCACTTTTTAACTTTGTACAGGATCATTGGAGAAGTGAGACCTATCACTTGTGTGCTGGAGCCTGGCATTTCTTGGCTTGTAAAAGCTACAGGGATGGCAAACTGGCTGCGTGGGTGAGGGCAATGGTGAATGCTTGTTTATGCCACCTTATTTTATTATTATCTAAAGGAGGTGGTGGTAAGAACTTTGTTAAAAGGAAAAAAAAAACTCTCCCTAAACTTTACTGTATTGGATAATGTCTGGCTGATCACCAATATTCCATTCTTGGCCAAGATGCTGGATCAGGTGGAGATTTCTGGATGAGGTGAATTATCTATGTTCTCAGCCTTTCTTCAGAAAATGCCTTTATCACCTTGGTGGGAGATCTGTGATAGGAACAGAACAGGAAAATTGTATTCCTGCTGGTTTTGCTAGACTTTTTGGTACCTTTCAACACCATTGACTGTGGTATCCTTCTGAGAGGACTGTCGGAAATAGGATATGGACATGCAGTTATTCAGTGGGTCCAATCCTTCTTGGAGGGGTGATCTCAGATGGTGGTGCTGGGGCAGTCCTGTTCAATGCTGTGGCAACTGGCCTGTGGTGTCCCTCAGGATTCTATCTTGTCCCCATGCTATTTAACATATCTGTGAAACTGCTGATGCCACACAATTCGATCTCTACTTTCCATCTAAACTCAAGGAAACTGCTCTGGGTCTAAACTGGTGCCTGAAGTTGATATTGGACTGGATGAGGGCAAAGAAATCGAAGCTTAAAAGAAGACGGAGAGGCTCTTCTTCAATCATAAAGAAGATCCAAGAACAAGGATTCAACCTGTGCTGGATGGAATTGCTGTCTGTCACTATTTTGGGCTCACAATTTGGGTATAACGCCTGGACGCGAGGGGGGAAGTGGCTCAGTGAGTAAGACACTGAGCTTGTCAGTGGGACGGTTGGCGGTTTGGAAGTTGGACTCTCCAGTGCCGCGTAACAGAGTGCGCCCCCGTTATTCACCCCAGCTCCTGTCAACCTAGCAATTTGAAAGCATGGAAATGCAAGTAGATAAATGGGTACCACTTCAGTGGAAGGTAACAGCATTCTGTGTGTCCAGTCATGCCAGCATCCTCAGACAACACTGGCTCTTCGGGTGGTAACAGAGATGAGCACTGGCCCTACAGTCGGACTTGACCCTGAACCCAGATGCCCAGGGGACACCGGTGGCCGGAAGCATGTTTGCACTGCTAAGACTGCTGTGCCAATTGCGCCTGCCCCCGATGTTGCCTGATCTGGCTATGGCTCTGCGTGCCTTAAATACACCCTGTCTGGACTACTTTAATGCTCTCTGTGTGGGGCTGCCTGAAAAACCTGTTCAGAAATGCCTGCTGGTGGGGCCAGGCTGGTGGCTGGCACAGCTTCTGTGCTGCAGCGGTTTCACTGGCCAGTACTCTGTTTTCATGCAGGTTTCAAAAAGCAGATTCTGATTCACAAAGCTCTGTACAGCTTGGGACCAGGCAACCTGAAGGCCCAGATTCTCTCACATGAGCCTAACCAATTCCCAAGCCCCTTCTTTCAAAAGGCACACTGATTTATTTAATATATTGAAGTGTGTGTGTGTGTGTGACTATATCCCATGCTTTTTTTTCTTTCCAAGGGACTCAGAGCAATTTACATAATCCCCCTCCTTCTCTCTATCTTATCCTCATCACAACAGCCCTGTGAGGTAGGCTGGGCTGAGAGTCTGTGTCTGGCCTAAAGTCACCCAGTGGCTGAGTGGGGACTCACATTCAGCTCTCCTAAGTCCTGCTTCTGCACTTTTAGCCACTATGCTCCTTTGGGGAACCCTGAGAAAGGGTATTTTTAGTGGCCACTCCTAGGCTATGGAGCTCTTTCCAAAGGAAGCTAGATTTGTCACCTGCTGTCCTTCTAAAGGACTTTGCCTTGTCAGGGGGTCTGCCAGGTTCAGAGTTGTTTGTAAAAACAAAACAAAACCTGTTGCTCTATTTTATTATACTTTAATGCATTATTCTGGAGTTTTGATCACATTTTAATTGTGCCCATATGGTACTATTTTATTGAAGAAATAGAATGGTATTCAATATGAATACAGAGGATTCTTCTAGCATTATCATCTCCACATGCCACTTCTCTTTTTGTAAGGTGGATGAAGGAGAGGGAATAAACATGTGACCCCACACCTGTTGCCCGAAGTGGACTGGCCCATTTCACCCCTACTTTATCACCTTATTTATATTTATGTGCAAACTAGGTTTATGTCTTATTAGAATAAATGGGAAAAACACACCTAATAGAAGTCTCATTGCTTTCAACAGAACATGGAGCACTCTGCTCTCTAGGGTTAGAATGGTCCAGTGGAACTTACACTCAGATATGTTGGGATGTCATATCTAAATTTGGTTTTTCACGGTTGTAACTGTTAGCAGCAGCAGTGGCAGAATTACATTTATATCCTGCCTTTTTTCCTTCTGCAAGCAATGCACAGTAGCTTACATATAGTCTCTTTCCCCTCCCTTTTCTTTTCCCAAGAACCCTGTAACATAGGTTAGGCTTACAGACTGGTCCAAATCAACCTGTTAGGCTTACAGTAAGCCATTGGTTAGGCTTTCAGTGACTGGTCCAAAGTCAACAAGTTAGCTTCATGGCCCAGATCTCCTGATTCCTAGTTCAACAAGTTAGGCATTACACCATACTGGCTGTAGTCAGAGTTTATTCAAAAAGTTCATCAACACTAAGGCCTACATTTTGTACCCCTTTGGTGTGCAACGAACTCCACCTATACTGTTGTCTGCATATCAGTGGACATTACTATTTTGGCCGGTGTGGCTCTGACTATGCTTTGACTACCATACTATGCAAGCAATTCCTTTTTGCAGGAGGTAAAGCTTGGCTGCCATGTGATGACAGCCATGGAAAGAATGAAAGCATCACATAAGTAAACACTTCCACATGTCCCAATCCGTGTGAAAGTGACACTAAAGCTTGCAGTCACCAAAGCACTAGAGGAGCACTGATTGTCTTACATATAATGGCATGATGGTCTAATTCAGGAGTGCACCACAAGATGAGAGAAATCGAGTCCGAAATAGCCCAATTAGACACAGAAACTCAAAGCGCCGTGTTGCTAAGCAATGCTTACTATAACCAGATGCAATACAGGGAGGCATACATTCTATTAGTGAAATAGCATTTGGGTTCAGATTCTCCTTAAATCATATCTTAAAACAGCAAAGTAAAGGTCATCGTGAGAACAAGTTGCTAGGCTGCTTACACAGAAGGCAGCCAGATACATGAGGCGTGGCAGCTCCACTTGCTGAGCTTGGTCCCAAGGGGAATTTCGTGTTCATGATCACTGAACTATTGTAAGGTAGGAGGAGACTGCTGCCCCAGGCAGCAGATTTTTCGGGCAGAGAGCCCGAAAAGAGAGAGAGATTTTTCAGGCAGAGAGCAGCAGTGAGGTGCTGAAGGCTGAACCATTGCCATGGCCTAGGAGCAGTGCTGGACACTGTATTCTGTGTGGCTTTAGCTGCGAGTTAGCTTCTGAATGTGGAATCGGGAAGCAATATTTGGCATTTTGCCTTTGGTGGCAAAATGTCTTGGACCACATTGGTCCAGTGAAGACCACTGTCTTCAAGGTTTTCTGGAAGAAACAGGCATATTTAACTTTCGTCCAACTATGGTATGAGATGATAGATGAGACATTACTTCCTGATTGTGACTTTAATAAAACTTTCACATTGTCTGGTTTACAACATGTCCCCATTTTATGAATTACTTTTTTTAAATTTGCAGCTTCGGGATGCTTTTAAAGAAAGTTCAATCAAAGGAGAATATAACTTACACCATAACTTAATGCTCCACTGGGTTCCACTCTTATTAAATCTCAGAACCTTCCAAGTATTTGGTGATGCAGGAAATGTTTGCCTCTCTTTGCTTCTTGTTTCCCCTTTTTTCCTAGTCAGGCCCCTGAACTCATCAAGAAGTACACAGACAGGGGTGTGGCTGGGGCTGGAGAAGCAATAGGACTCCTTGTATCCTGGCTTCGCCTCTCTCTTCCTCTCTCCGAGCACTGGAACACCCTCTTCTTGACCTCTGAGGCTGCCTTCTCAGCAGAAAAAACACCCAGCACAGTCCTTTCTGCAGAGATTATGAGGGGTACAGAAGTGATCTGATTCTAGAGTCTACCTTCTGAGTTTGTAAGAGCACCCAAATAATTTTGTGATCCTGGGACACTGCTCTCTCAATTAAAAAGCAAAGCAAAGCAAAACTACTGATCATTAGTGAACAAAGAGACATTTAACAGTGCGATCCTATTCCCACTGAATTAATCAGGAAGTAAATCTATAGAATTCCGGACTGAAATGTCCAAATAAAGATCTACAAAGATTTAAGACTTTGTAAATACTCAACACAATTAATATTGCAACATAGTGCAATTTGTAAGATTCACAATGTATTTTACAAGTTGACAACAGAAGTTACTTGGGAAAAAATAACGAATAGATAAGGCAAATTATAAGAGAAAGAAGGATTTAGTTAAGGAGCTTAGCAGGAATAATGTGGAGGTTTGTCTTAAACCTCCATTTCCTTTAAGCATAGCCCGCTGCAGACTTTTGCCGTGCACAATCAGAAAAAGGAATATAAGGTCAAGTAGACTAAAGATACGGAAGAGAAAATAGGATAAGGAAATTGGTGTTAAATAAAATTTGTTGAATCAACTTCATCCAGCTAAATTAATATTTAAAAGCAATACCTGGTACTTGGATTTTTTTCCCTGCAGAAATAAGTAGAGGGTATGAAGTATATACACACCATATATACACAGCGGTCCTATTCCAGCTCGGTTCTCTGTGCATGGAGAAACAGTTACCCATAACTCAATTAAGAACCACAAATATAAAAGCATCCTGCATATAGAGTTCCCCAACAGCCAAGACTATATATGCAAAAAAGATATGCTTTCCATTACAACCATCAGAGTACAGCCATGTTAAGGCCTGCCAGTAAATCGAACATTCATTATGGCTGTGTTCACAAAGCTGACAAGGAACCCTATGTGGTCACCATTATTTGCAGTGTTTTTACCATGGCCTGGCCAACTGACAATCAAGTGGTTTCTATGTTTTCATGGTTTTCATTCTCCCTGCTCAGTCCTCCCACCATTGGTACCTGGAGGAGGGCCTTCTCTGTGGTGGCGCCCCACCTATGGAATGCGCTCCCCAGAGAGGTCCGCCTGGCACCATCGTTCTTTGGTTTCTGGTGCCAGGCTAAGACCTTTTTATTTAAAACTTATTTTAAGTGTTAATTTATTGTGTAGGATTTTAAAATTTTTAAGCCGAGATGCACTGGGTTTTAATATTTTTAGTGTATAACTTTTTGTATATTTTCGTTTTTTGTTGTAAGCTGCCCCGAGGCTTTGTTGCGATGGGGGTGGCATAAAAATGTTTTAAATAAATAAATAAATAAATAAATATTTTATCCCGTCAGCCACTATGCCTGAAAATCAGTCCCAGGGCATATTTCTCCCTACGTTTGCTGCCTGCTTCTTCCTGACTGGGCTGCACATAGAGGCTGGACGGCCAGAGCAATTCCTGCCATTGATGCTCTTTCTAGGGAATTCTTATATAGCTGCATACCAGAACCATGGAAACCAGACAGCATGACAAACTATGATGGTATTGAGGAGGTTGAGGAGGACGAACAGATGACACTGTTTTGCTCTTGCTGTCACAGTTGGGAAGCAGGCTGAATCTTCCAGAGAAAGTGGGGTGGTGGGGAGTAGGACCCAGTTCTTCCGGGAAGCCAACACATGAGGAGGAGGTTTCTCTTCATACTGCGCTAGTCTATCAAGCAGCCCAACAAATAGGACTTGTTAAGAACTGGGACAACTCCCTGAATTCTCCTGAAGGGAGTGGGTCCAAAGGCTACAGCAGCAAGTTGAGTGAATAGTGGACCTGTCAGGTAAATCCTTGTATCCTGGGAACCATTTCAGTGGCCTCCAATAATGCAGGCAGAAATCCAACCTGGAAAGGTGCCAATCCCATATCCATATTTAACATTTGGGATGTGCCAGGTGAACAGTTGCTTATATTGACGGAAACTGAGATGACACAGTGGGCATGTTTGCACAAGACAAAAGCCACCATGGATTTTATCATGGTTGGTATTCAGACCCAGTCATAGTATTTGAACAATGCTGTGTTCTATGGCTTCCCCATACCATGATGGCTTGTTGTGTGTCCAAACCCAGAAAATACAACCCATCATGGTGTAAAAGCCGGGACAAAGTGGCCAACCAGAGACCACCCCTGGCAGCTGCCATTTTGCACAGAGGTATCCCACCTCTGCCTGCTTGCCGTCCGAAAATCCTCAGCTGGGCAGCCCTGGGAGCTGAGCAGCACCACTCAGCTGATTCTCCTGCTGCCCCCATAGGTGTACCTCAGGGAAAGCCCCCATGTTTCTCAGCAGGACATTGAAAATTCAGCCAGATGGCAGTGCCCAGTTGCTGGCAGCACCACCCAACTGATTCACCCTCTCCCCTTGCTCGCACTTGCCAGAGAGGCATCCCAACCTGCCGGGCACCACCGCTATGCTGATTCCTGCGCCCCTTTGATCATGGCTGCCCAAGAAGGGAGCCTCGTTCCTTCCAGTGGTGTCCCCTGGGCTGCTGCCTGGAGGACCGATGGGGAAGGAGATAGTGGGAGGGAGGAGAGCTTCCACCTTGAGCCTGGTTGTCTGCCAGGCACATCAAGGTAAAAACTGTGGTGACCATACAGGGTGGCCGGTATGATGTGTGAGCCCAGCCCTTGAGTGAGGCTGAAGGTACCATGGTTACAGTGACAAAGTTGTGTGAGCCTTGAAGCACAGAGTGAAATCACACACAGAGTGAAAAAGGAAGGATCCACTTCAGTTGCCTCTAGGACACCCAGGCAGGCATTCAACTGGGAAAGATGCTTCATTGCTCTGTGAGATGTTTAGGATGAAGTAGGTGAATATCTGCTTGCATGGATAGATGCTGAAAGTACTCAGCAGGGATAGTGGTTAGAGTCATGCAGGTGTACTTGAAAAGCCCACTGCGTTCTGTGGCACTTACTCCCAAGTAACTTTAGTTTTGCAGATTTGTTTGCATCCATATCTATACGAAGAAGCCTCCGATTTGTAGAACAGTGGAACAGTAACAAGGCGCTTGGTTGGTCTGATTTCCTTCGTCAGGACTTTTCAATTTTATTTCACTTGGGGCACATGTGAAATCAGAGCATAAAATTTAAGATGTACATAGTGTGTTTCCTACTTGTGTCTTATTTTGCCTGCCTGTGTGTTGAGAGCAGGGGTAGAATAGCCACCTTCTGAAGCTCCTACTTGTATCTCCATGAGCACACAAGGAAACTTCTAGCCTGGAGCTAGCAATAGCTGAGAAAAGACAGTCAGCAGCAAGGCATTTGTTGCCATGGCAATTAGCAGAGTTTCATTCATTCACTTTTTCCTCCTTCCACCAATCTCCTCCCCTCCCTTGTTCCTGTTCGATGAAAGAGATTTACAAATCAATGTAGTGGCTGGCCCTTATTTTTTAACTCTGTCTCCACCCCTTCATCAAGAAGAATTAAACAATAAAGATAAGCCACTGCCTTATTTGGTGAAAATTACAATAACCCAACTGTCTTCAAACTGTCCACAAATTCTTCAGAATTTAGCAGCCTCTAGGAGACAGGAAATCAAGACAAAAGCAGACTAACAATCCGTTTATCTTTTGATCAGCAGTAGTTGGACACCAAGAACAAGCCAGTTTGGATGGCTTTTGCTTTGCTTTATTTTTTGAAGAGGGCTCCAGCCATGTTTTCCCCTCATGATGCATCTTTGAATGTGCCAAGGTACTGTATGGGGGCAATAAAGAGGACAGCAAGACCTTCAAGATCTCTGTAGGCTTCCCAGATCTGCCCATGAAATTCTCCAGCTGAACCTCAGAAGTGACTGTAATGCTGATACGGGGCTCCAATGTGACATCACTGAGACTGTGAATGAGAAAGTGAAATTGTGTTCCTTGCCCAGCTCATTTGGTCTCCCTGCAGACCAGGCATCCCACCCACCAGCTGCTACTCTCTGGGAAAGGAGAGGCAATTCTGCTGAGAAATGGGCATCCGAGGCAGACTTTCTTCACACCGTTTCTAAGCAGATTCAGAACTCCTGCCACCATGGTGCAGGCTCATAGGGTGGGTAGTCATGGCATAAGGTCATCCAAGAAATCCTGTGTATGTCTACTCAGAGGCAAGTTCTTCTGAGTTCCTGGCAGCTCATTTCCAGGTAAGTAGGTATCAGCTTGGGGGAAGGAGAGGGAAGTGGTGGTGCAGTGGCTTGATGACGCTGGGACTGGCAGCCAGAAACGGTCAGTACTCCAGTGGTTCGAGCTTCCACCAGGCAGAGTGATCTCCTGTCATTAGCCCCTAGCGCCTTGCCAACCTAGCAGTTCGAAAGTATGTAATGCAAGTATATTAATAGGTACCACCATGGTGGGAAGGTAAGAGCACTCAGTGATGTCATGCTGGCCACATGACTGTAGGATCATCTTTGGACAGTGCTGGCTCATGGCCTTAGAAACGGAGATGAGCACTGCCTCCTATTAGCCACTGGCTAAGTAGAGCAAAATCTGTAGGAACTCTTTACCTTTAGGTATCAAATTAAGCGTAAATGAAAAAAAGACATTGAAACGAAAGGTTAAAGGAAGCTAACAGTTGCAGAAATCAGTGATACCTGAAGCACACCTGCACACTATTCCCACCCTGATGTAAAATGTAGTGATCCATAGAATCCATAGAACAGTAGAGTTGGGAGGGGGGCAGAAGGCCATTGGTCCAACCCCTGTGCTCAGTGTAGACATTATCAGAGAAAGTGTAACTACTGGAATTCATTTATTAATTTGAAAATGGTTTCGAACTCCTAACCATCATGTTCCATTTTAGATTAGATGTTGACATTATATTGAGTGTCTGAAGAATCTGATACCCAGCTGAGTAACATCTGCAGTTCAACCCTTCTGTCAAGCAAACTCATGAATTCAATAAAGTTTCTATGGTAGAATCCCACAAGAGAAGGCTGGGCAGTGGTCAACCAAACTCCCCAATATGGGACATCTGTAAACAAAGGCACACCAGCTTCAACACTGGAATCTCCCGAAGGAGTCAGAAAGTGCAAGTGAAATTCTCATTCTCCTGCAAAGATAAATCTTCTGAAAAGATGGAGAATGTGATACTCAGGGGGCAATCTGGGATTGTGGAGAACTGGTGATGGAACAGTTAGGGCCTCTTACTTCTCTCTCTCCCCCCCCCCCTCTCTTTTTAATCCACTTTTTCCAACCTGGTGCACTTCAGGTGTGTCAGACTGCAGTTCTCGCCACTGCAAGTCCCTATGGCACTTTTCACTTTCAGAGTATCGTTTTTTCAGATTGTCATCTGGCCCAGACCAGCTGAAGCAAGCAGTGAAAGGAGTTTTGAGTGCAGCTCTGCCTACACTAAAACACATTGGAGGACACCCTTTGAAGTTGTTGTTGACAATGACTGATCAACCAGGATGCTAATTTTAATCGAAAATGTTAATTAATTAGATGGATTAACATTGCAGCCCTACTTTCAAAGTCCAGGCACATCTGTCTTCCTCATGCAAACAAGTCATTTTTCTCCTTTAAAGTCCCTCCCTTAGGGTCACTACTTTAGCCATGGTTTTCCTTGGACCATCCAAGAACCCATCTTGGCATTACTCTGTCACACAGGAATGAATAAAGTGCAGTTCCTTTCTATGCTGCTTAGTAACAGTGGGAATACGTCTTGTGAGAAGATTCTGTGCATATACCGTCTCTTGAACAAGGCAGGCGTGGCAAAACACCACAGGGCAGGTTCCCCCCATGTGACAGAGGCTGGGGTTGGAAGCGTATTGCAGTGACTTGCAAATTCCACATGGGCTACTAGTCTCCCTGCCCTTGCTTTCTATATTTTCACCTCATTTCCCCCAAATGTCTTTCTTTCGTTGAAGTACTTTTATGCCACTTCTCAGTCAAAAGGTCTCATGGAGTAGCTTACGTATAATCAGTTAAAATTGTCCCTGTCTTAAGGCTTACAAACTAAAAAGACACTACTCCTGTGGAAAAGGGGCTGCAAATTTGGGAGAATTTATGCTTTCAGTAGCGCTGGTAGAATGACCATGCTTTCTGTTTTTATCTTCCTTAGCTCAGCCTACTGGGATGGCTGCTGATAAAAAGCCTTCATGACGGTCATCCTCAGTAGTGATTCAGAACGATCTTGCCCTCTCTCACATGCACTCACACATGTGTGCGCTCACACACACACATTTATTTACTTCTGTCCTGGCATCGGGGAATTCTGCTCCTCATCTTGCTGGGATTTAAATATTTGTGAGCCTTCCAGTTGAGGGTTTGATGCACAGAAAGCACCTCCTGACAATTTGATCTTTTCCTCCCAAAAAGCCTAGAAAATTAATAGAACAGAATCACAGAATACTGGAATTTGAAGGGGTCAAGACGGTCACAGGGTCTAATCCCCCACTCAATGCAGGAGTCCATGTTACAGCATCCCAGACAGAGGCTGCCCAGCTGCAACTTGAACGGCTCCGGTGTGGAAGAACCAGCAACCTCCGTAGGCAGTTGCTTCCATTGTCATACTGCTTTTTTGGAAGTTTTGCCTGATTTTCAACCGGAATCCGGCTTCCTGTAACTTGAGTCCATTTTTTTATGTTCTGTACCCTGGGATGATGGAGATTTGATCCTGGCCCTCCTCTTGGTGAAAACCTTTCAAGCACTTGAACAGTGCTATCATAGCTCCCCTTAGTCCTCTCTTCTCAAGGCTAATCAGTTGTTTTAGTCTCTCCTCAGAGGGCTTTGTTTCCAGTCCCCTGATCATCTTTGTTGCCCTCTCCTGATGCTTGTCCACTGTGCCTTTCTTTCTTAAACTGTGGTGTCCAAAACTGGATGCAGTACTCCAGATGAGGCCTAGTCAGTGCTGAGTAGGGAAGAACTAGTACTTCAGATGATTTGGAAGTCTTGTACGGTTGGAATGCACCCTGTCAAAATCTAACCCCCCAAGTATTTGTGGGCATCCTCTTGTGCTCCGCCTGGCTTTTCAAAGTGAGCCTAACCGAGAGGAAGTCCATGAACCCTTGTGGAGCCCTGGTAGTGCAACCAGCAACCTTCTTCCATGTCAGCTACACCAAAGGGTGGCTGCTGATGATGTGGAAGAGGAGTGCTGTTTTGCAGTGGTTGTGGGGAGCCGCTTTCATGGTGCGTGCCCCATGACGGAGCCCCTCATGACCAGCCTTCTTTGGCTCCAGGAGCATCCATTGTCTGAGTGACTGGTCCTAGTTTGCAAAAGGGGCACTGTTTGCACAGCACCTGGAGCGCAATTCCTTGCATTTGCCCCATGAACACTGGCTGCTGCAAGGCGGACTGGAGTCTGGAGAGTCGGGCCCAGGAATCTGATGGATCCCCATGCCCAGATGAATCCCTCCTGAATCCCTATTTCTATCACTTACATACTTACTGGATTGATGGGCGGCGTAAATGCAGTGCAAAATAGCATTTGGCTTTTTTTTCCAGAATTTTTTCCAGAAGACTTCCAAATCATCTGAACCGGTGCCTGGCCGAGGTAATGGGCTTGACGAGGGCCAATAAACTGAAGCTCAATCCAGACAAGATGGAGGTCCTGTTGATTGGCGGATCGGGCTTCGGGGAAGGGGAACTGAACCTAGTCCTGCATGGGGTTGCACTCCCTCTTAGGGACAAGGTCCGCAGCCTGGGAGTTCTCCTCGACCCAGAGCTTTCATTGGAAGCTCAGGTGACAGCAGTGGCGAGGAGCGCTTTCCTTCAGCTTTGGCTGATCCATCAGCTGCGCCCCTACCTGGAGTATGACTGCCTGGCGACAGTGACACACGTGCTGGTGACTTCCCACCTTGACTTCTGTAACGCGCTCTACGTGGGGCTTCCCTTGAAGACGGTCCGGATACTTCAATTGGTGCAAAATAGAGCTGCCAGGCTGCTGATGGGGACTGGGCGTTATGGTCACATGACTCCAGTCCTCCGTCAGCTTCACTGGCTCCCCATTGAAGTCCGGGCCCAATTCAAGGTGTTGGTGATGAGCTACAAAGCCCTAAATGGCTTGGGGCCTGGTTACCTGAAGGAGCGCTTACACCCATATACACCCGCCCTCCCCTTGAGATCTGCGGGAGAGGCCCTTCTCCGGGAACCCTCCGTGAAGGAAATTAGGAGGGTAGGTACTCGGAGGAGGGCTTTCTCTGCGGTGGTGCCCCATCTATGGGATGCGCTCCCCAGAGAGGTCCACCTGGCGCTGTCGTTATTTGCTTTTCGGCACCAGGCGTAGACCTTTTTATTTAAGCGTCATTTTAATTGTTAACATTATTTGCTTATTTTATCTGGCCAGGGTGACTTATTTTATATTGTTATTTGTTGTATTTTAATTTTATGTTGTGAGCCGCCCTGAGGCTTCGGTGAATGGGGCGGCATAGAAATGTTTTAATAAAATAAATAAATAAATAAATGACCTTGGCGCTCCAATCGCCTTGGAGCAGGTCAGGGGAAATGTGCAAAAGTGGTGGCAGGCACTCAGTCTAATCTTCATCAGATTTTATTCTCCCCTGGACTTTAGGCTATCAATCCCTGGTAGGACAGTGAAGTTCTTTATATTATTTTGACAACCTTAGAGGGCCTTTTCCTGGTGGAAATGATACACAGAGCACCAGTTTTCCACCAGGGATTCTGGACCTGAACATTATTTGTTCAGTTTCTTATTCTGGCATTAGTAAAAGTTGGTGCACTTGTAGTTTGTAATGTTTCCACTGGGATATCACTGTATTGATCCTTTCGTCCTACAGCTCAAGTTCTGTGCTAAAGCACAAATAAACAAACAAAAAGTAGAATATTAACAGAAAGGCATTCCTCAGGTGCACAATCAATCTATATATGAGTTTATGTATGCTTTACTTTAGGGGTAGGAAACATTTTGGACCTGTGGGCACGTTTATCAATTTGAGAAATTGTCTTGGACATAAAAGGGTTGCTGTTTGCACAGACTTTGACAAATCCATTATGTCTGCATTTTGCTGATTGCCAGACAGCTTTTCCTTCATTGTCTTTTAAATGATGGAATCAGATTTAGTGCAAATGCATTTGTACAAATCCACACTTCAGACAATTTGCAGATCTCCCAAAATGTGCATGTTTGCACTCTAATCTATGAAGGGGAAGGCACTTGTTGGTAAATGTTTTTTCAATTATTATTCATCTTTTTCTACAATTGAATTTGTTTACAATTTTGGAAAAATACTGGTCTGAAAGTTTGGTAAAAACCAGTCTACCGTGGAATCCACATATCAGAGTAACAGAAATCCAAAAACTTGTGAGTCCATTGCTGATTTCATGAACTGTGTGCGAGTATGGTGAACTAAAGGGGAACTAACTTCACTCTGAAGCAATCCCAACTGCCACTAAAAAGATACAAAAATATTTATATATAAGAATTGGAAGGAGTAGCAGTCTCAGTGTGGACTAAAGAAAATTGCTGGGAGAACCATCTGCTATATCTTACACGGCAGGGTGTTCTCTGATTCTGACCTTGATAAACAGAGCACAAATTGTTAAATAGCTTGCATTTGCTATTAAACATTTGTGTAATTAGACTTACTTTTCCCAGTAATGAGTGAAGCAATATAACTGTACAATCTCTGAATTCTGGTATTTTCATCTTTGAAGCAGGACATCTGGGAAAGAAGGAAAAGCAGCAGAAAGTCATGGAAATGCTGTGCAGTGCCAACCAACACGTGGAGGTTTTTCTGAGTCAAGGCCACAGCATGTTAAGCCTTTGAATGCTGTATCTTACATTGTATCAGAAAAATATTGTCACCTCTCATTGTAACCATTCACTCAAAGCTGTCACAGTGCATTTGAGTACATGGCAGTGAAGGGCTTTAATACGGGATCTTTGACATACTTTACATGTAGCTGCCACAAATAAATGTGTTGCGTAATACATGAACAATAGTATATTTTTCAATGCAATAATTACTTTCACTATTCCCATTATTTCTTGTAGCTGCTGCTGCTTTGGCAACATTTCTTCCTACTGTTTACAACTCCTTTCTTATTGCTGTATTAGACAGAAAAGGCAAGCCAATAAATTTGGGCATCAGGAAAACAACAGAACAGCATTACAATGCATTGTGAACATTCAGATTTGAAGATATAAGTCGGTGAGAATGAAAATAATGACTTAGTTGCATGGCATAAGAATCAACCAATGGGTTATTCTTTCAACTGAACCAGGAGCATTTTCCATGGGATGGGTTTTTATTTTTTAGGAATAAGCTATACAGAGAATCCCTGGCTTATTGTAGGGTTGTTCTTGCCCAAGATAGTTTGTCATGTCATCTGAACCCAGGAGACTAGTTTTATTTATACAATCAGCTGTAGAGCCACTTGGCAAATAAGACTGTGCCAATTACTTTTCAGAATCTCAACAGTGATTGCCCTTCCACCATTTCTGAAATAATACTTCAAAAGATCATGATATCTTCCTTGGCTTTACAAAAATAAAAAGTCGCTGCCACTGGAGATGAAATATTTTGAGTTCTTATTTTTGTTGGTCTGTCTCAATTGTATACTTGCAGCCATCTAACAGGAAAATTGAGAAGACAGGGTTTCTTATCAGATAATTTGCTTACACTTGTGAAGGAGCCAGGGAGAATGAATTATCTGAGAAAAGAAGGACCCAGAAGTGCAAGTCAGAAGCACTGAAAAGATGGGGGAGAACCAGAGGAGTAAATGACAATATTCCCTCCGTTGTAGTGTGATCTTCCCCTTCAGTCTTGTAGCTAACTGTTACACTGGCACTTCTCAGTGTCCTCCACCTTTTCAACACTACCTGAATCTGCAGCTAGTCCAAAAAGGGACAATATTACCTCCCCCATTTTTTACCGCTTTTTTCAGAGTGATTCCTGCTGCGGTTACTGTGGTTTCCTGACTGTTTTTCTAAAAACCACAGAAATGTACACAGGTTTAATGGCTTGGAAGTAAATGGGGCAAAATGAGATAACCATAGAAATCAAATGTTAAAGGAAGGGATTATATCTAACATAACAGGATTCATTAGGAAATTATGTAGTCCAAACTTCCATTTTGAAGAACTGATCAGAGTGTTTTTCTTTGAAGCTGTGACCATTAAATCCCTATCCTTGCATTCTTTTCCACACGCTTACTGTACAAAATGGTAGGAATGGTGAATTTCTAATGTTCAGAGAGCATGCTAGCAAAATGTAATCAACACCCAGTTGGATGCATACCTAAGTATGTACTCTGTGAGCCTGTTTCAATATACAAGGGAAAAGTGCTTTTTAAAAATAAGTTGAGATCAGTACAGGAGATTTGGTCCCAAGCAACGATTGTTTGAGTGTTCCCAGAGAAGAGGACCAGGGACCATGCCATCTGTCTGAATGTTTCCAGATTAGTTATCTGGAAGCAATTATATAGTGTGCAGCATTTTCATAGTCATTGCCCAGGAGAAAGCAATTGCAAACTGTAAGGAGGAGATACCACATGTAAGGAGGAGATACCACTTTTCTGGCTAGTCTACTTCTACTCTCTACCTTCCACCTTCCTGCTGCTGTGGCTGCCAAAAGCGGTGGCCAAAGTTGTGATTTTGAATTGAAACAAAGAAAGCAGAATTGTGCTTCCAGAAGCCTCCCAGGAGCAGGATTCTGCTCGCAAACACACCTTCTTTCAGCCCAATAGTGCTGCAGTTCAGTGGGTGCAGCCCCTGGTGGCATGTGGAGACAATGCACTCCCTAGTTGCCAGGGGTCTCCCATCCCTGTTTTAAAGGCTATTCTTGGACAATCCCCCACTGCTGCCTTTATATGGCTGATAGGTGGCAGATTTCATTCCCTCAGCAGGGGAAAGTCCATTAAATGCTTTTCCTGCAAACTGTAAGTGGCAAGGGGACGTCATAAAAGACACACAGAGCTGATTGGATTAAACACTGGCCATAACTTCATGGGTCACAGCTGAGATAGATTTGGCCAGCTTGGCTCGGGATGCAGGCATGGGATACCCTGCCTGCTATCCGCTGAAAACAACCTAACCCATCATGGGTGAAGACGAGCAAACAGGACAGTGGGCAAGTGTTCATGACAGGACAGGCCACAGTGGGCCTTCACCACTGTTGAGTGGCCATCTTGTGCAAACAAAGCCATGGTATTCCAGCATGGTGCAGCATGGAAACACCAGACTGTTCTATGCTTTCCCAGTCCTGCGATGGCTTGTTGTGTTATCTAATACCACCTGGGAGACTAAAAGGGAAGAAGATAGCTGGAGGGAGGAGATTACCACCATGGGTCTGATTCCCTGTTGGAATAAGGAGCGGCAAACTGTGGTAACCACAGCATTGTCATATCCATGAACCCTGCACTTCTCTTCAGAAAAGAAGGGAAACAAATCTGGAAGAAGAAAGGACAGTATTCAGAAACCACTGGCAGAACATTTGAACATTCCAGGACACCCCTGCAGATCTTCAAAGGGCCATTGAAGAGCAAAGGCCCTTCAAAAGGGGATTAGAACAAGAGACTGTAGAGTTTGTCAACAGTTCAGTTCTATTAGCCGAAACCTGTGTTAGGATCACAAATTATTATCATACTATTTGTGTCTAGAGCTTGTCTAGTGCTAGGAAGCTTATCAGCCACAGTCCCACAGCAAATGACCACTGATCATAATGTGATTGTGAGCATCAGTACTTCCTGCGCTGAATGTTGCTTTGATCTCACTGTTTACAATTCTTTACCACCACTGCCGCCAGCATCAGTACCATCTTATGTTCTGTATACAGACCCTAAATTTTTCCATTACACTCTGTGCATCTGATGAAATGGACCACTGGCAATGAAAAGTTATTCCAGAATAGGGGACTGTCCTATGGGAATGGCCATAAGCCTGCAAACAGCAGTGTGGGAGCGAAGGCTGCCTCCATGCTCAAAGCAGCAGGTGGCCAATTTCCACCATCTAACGGTAAATCTTGGGGGGGGAGGGGGGTAAGAGGCTGAGGAACTGCCAGGATACACTACATCTTGATGGTGCCAGTCTCCTCCCCTGAATCCTTTCTCCGAGGTTGCATTTGCAACCTCCAAAAAGCAGCCAACACAGTTCCTTCTGCAATGAGTGCAGGCGAGCAGGAGGACAAGTGCTCTGGCCATGGATCCCAGCTCTGATGGTGCAACTGGGATGCCAAAAAATTCCTGTGGTCCTCTAGCTGCTATCTAGGAGTCAAGGGTTGCACTGTAAATGTGTTAGTTTTTAAGACCCTTTGTTGTTCTTTCTGGAATAGATGAATACAGCTGCACTCTAGATAAAGATCAACAGAGTTTTATTGCTAATGAAAAGCCAATTGCAGCAGCAATGTACATGCAAATGTATGCGTGTACTGTGTACTGAATCACTCATTCATCAGATACTTTATAGACAGGTTTAAATTAGCTTACTGATACTAGTACACTGAATGCATCATCTCCTTGAGGATAAAAATAGAAAGGTGACAAACAATAGAGCCATTCCGCTGACCTGCTATATAACAGTTTCCTTGAGGTTATTAACTTTTGGAGAGGCTTAAACGGAGGTTTCAGAGACACCTTGTAAAGAAAAGGAAATGAATTAATATCTGGATTGTAAAATTACTGTTTTAGGTCAAGCAAAGTACTAAGTTTGATAACATGATTTAATATGACAATAATGGTACATTAAGACTTTATGAGATTTTTAACTTGATATTATATTCTGTCTGCTAACATATCAATCTGCAGCCAGAGAGAGCAAAAGAGAGAGAGAAAATTGCATTTTACTTGTGAACACTGAGGGGGAAATTCTCCTCTTTGATCTGCTCTGTGGGAGTCCTTCCTACAATCCCATGAGTTTAGTCATTCTAATAATGCACTTAGGGATGCTTATTAAACTTTAAAGCCATAGTGGCAGCAGGACAGAGTGTTAGAATTCCTGGGTCTTGTTGCACCAAAGGAAGAGAATGAATTAACCCATTGTACCTGGTGGAATATTTATCTGGCTTTGAAATATGTTGGAGAATGGGTGTGGGAGACAAACACTAGACCACTATGCCCCATCTTCAGCACAAAAGGGAGTTCTAAGAGCCTAAGAAAGGACAAGTGCATTACAGTGATAAAATATCTAATATATCATATCTATGTGTTCAGCAGTGGAGTTGCTCAGAGAAGCAGTCTGTGAAATCCCATTCAAAGTAGACACCTAATTAGCTTGCCAACCACTACTTTCAAAAAAGCATTCCCTTGGACGAGCCACAGGGAGGGTGGTTACAGACTTCGTTTCTCCACCGATAGCCTTGCCATGCAGGAAAGACAAGAGTCTGGGCCATCCCGAGAATGAGAAATGATCACAGTGCTTTCTTTCTGTCCTTCCTTTTATGTAAAGGACTGGGAAGCTAATTAATTGTTGGATTTTGGAATATCCCATCAAAAAGGGTAGGTGTGGGAAGAGACTGCCTTCATGCAAAAGGACACTTTTGCTTGAAACATGTACACTGTCAAGATTTTCACAAACCAGACTTAAGGGAACCTACTTGAGCTTTTATGAAGCAAGACTACCCCAACCGCCCCCAAACCTGAAGATGGAAGGATCAAGCTGCTCATAGTTGCCACACAGAGATTGGTCACTTATGTATGTGCATGGAGGGTGGGCCATACTGGTAATCATCATTATTTTGATGTTCAGCAGATCCACTGAGCCATGAATACCTCTCTCACCTTCTTCCAGTATAAATATCTCCTTCATATCTTCCATAAAACTCTTTCTATATGGTCAATATGTACATGTGCATACTGTCTGAGGGTGCTTACTTGCATCATCTTAAAACTCTTATATTAGGTCCATGTACTGCTTTCAGCTTTACGACTCCCATCTTACGTGGTCTTGAAACTGCGCTTATGTTCTGTCATAAGCTATGTCTGGCATTCATTTGACGCTTAAAATGCAGCAGTATTCATTATTTATCTCATAATACAGCACTCACCCATGATTTCCAATGCTTCCTAACTTTTTGCAATGCCTCCTAAGCATTTTGTTAAATCCTATTTCTTTGTCTGAAAACAATGAGGGGTTTTTGCGGGAGCGGTGGGAGAGAGAGAAAGGGCCAATAGAGGCTCATTCCGTAGTGTAGTCCCCTGTATTCAAACTCTTCTTTGGCTCCCTGCTTTTCACAAGCTCTGAAAGAGGGACCCCTCAAAATTACACTGATACACTGATTTCATTTTTCTAAATATCAATATAAGGAAACACACTAATGGAACTAGGAATTTGAAAATACTGACACTCAACTATGTCAAATAGTTTTGATTACGAAAATCTCAGGAGGCTAGAGCTGTTAACAGAGTTGAGTGTTGAGGAAAATGACATCAATTATCTTCTTGGATCAGCTAAAATTGTGGTATTTATTTCACTGCCATGGGCTTGCACACACTGTTGTGAACTTTAGCAGAGCCTATCACCCCTGATGTTGAAAGATAAAAGGAGAAACTGAAAGTGTAGAAGGAAAAAAGGAAAAGAAACTTTGTAAGCCTTCAATGCAGGTAAAATATTTTGGAATAAACATCTGTTTATTACTGCCATCCTAAATAGCTTACAATTTTACTGCTGTTTTGTTTACCAATTCCATTCACAGAAATATTTGCAAATGATGATGCAGGCTAAAAGAAGACTTGAATTGCTACTTTTCTCTGTAAATCAAAACTGAAATGCAAGCAATAATTGTACTACTGAAACGTATGTTAGATTTGGGCATGAAAACAGGCAACCAAAAATATGTTTTCCATTATTGCAAATATGCCTTTGTAGAGATGCAAAACACAGAAGTCATCTGTCTAAAAGATAAAATTGCTGACATAATGTCATAAGGTTTACGTTAATATAATTGCAGCAATATTGTGCTAAGCAAAAAAATGTTTTTTAACTTATTCCCAGTGTTTTCTAGATAAACTCTGATTTTATTCAAGGATTCTCAGTATTCTGTTAAAGAGGGCATTGATTAGTATGCAATTTGCTTAAACTATAGTTGGCCAATAGATCAAATCCTGCTCATCAGCCTGTTTTGGCTAGTATGCAGTTTCTCTCAGAGCACTGCTGAGAGTGGCAGCTTAAACTTAGAACAGAGGAATGTTTACCCCTTGATGTTTGGGTGTTTAACCTCTGGGCCAACTCAGAATTGCCTGGCCCAAAGGCATTGTATCGTTCCAGGCATGGTCCACAAGATGGAAAAAGAAAATGTCACCATTTTCTTGGGACTGCCTCCTCTCATATTGGGAGAGACATATTGCTTGCTTAAGTTTAGATGGCAGGACTAACCAGGCCAACTGTTAATGGTACAGTGGTTACACTGGTAGACTCAGTCCAGTGAGACCTGGGGATAACTCTCCATTTGGCAAGGAGGCACACTCATATCTCTCAGCCTAACCTACATCACATGGTGGTTGTAATAACAATGCATACTCCAGAGATCCTTACACAAAAAGCAGGGTAGAGCTGTTTGGTAGTGAGGTGAATCGAAATAGACCCATGCAACCATTTTCTTTTCCAACCACAATCATCTCATTTTGAAAAGGAACCCAGTGCAAGTTTGACATATGAATACAACCCTTAACCAAAGTTCTCATAGGACTTAGGTATGAATTGTCCCCTGGAGTAACAACTCCCCTCCCACCTTCAGGTACACACCAACTGAGACAACATGATAAGGGTTGAGTATGGATCCAATGTTGGTGGTTGTTGAGCCATAATTGTTGCTGGGTTGTAAAATGAGGCTGGCTTGTGATTAATAAACTATAGTTTATTAATAAAACTAGCTTCAGACAACAATAAACCACATATGAGCAACAATCTTCTTTCAACTCCTACTCAACCTTTTAGTGGTAGTTATCAAGCTGTCTGAAACCAGTCATTGTAGCTTAGTGGCAGAACATCCACTCTGGACAGAGAAAGACCCTGTTTCTGTCCTTGGTATTTCCCAGCAGAACTGGAAAAATGGATCTATGAAATCCTGGAAAGTCACTGCTTGTCATTGTAGGCCAATACTGAGCTAAAGCAGAAGACTAAGGCAGATTTCTATGTTGACACACAAGGGATCACCATGCATAGTACAGTAATATGTTTAAGGCCTGAAAATAAAACAAGGCGTATGTCACAATTTAAACTTCCTAAACCACCTCACACAAAAGCTAGTGAAATGCCTATATTCCGAAAGGCAGAGAAGGCACATTGTTAAAATGTTATGATAATGTTTGCTTTATCTTAGAAGTTTTCCTGTCAGAGAAAAGGGCTTAGTAGGGTTGGCTGTGCAAGAACACTAGTTTGAAATGGTTGGAAGAAGAGACAAGGACAACGTTCAATATGGCTTGCAAGGAAAAGCTGAAGAAATAATACCTGGTGTCCAAACAGTTCACTGGGTTGTACAAATGGATGCCTTTAAAGTTTTAAAAAGGGCACTTTGTTCCCTCATTCTTCATCTCATGATCCACATGGTGATGCAGAACTCACACCTGCTTCAGGTTTTATCCTGTTTCCCATAATGTCTCATTCCACCTCTGTCTGAAATACAATATTTCTACTGGTTCTTCATTAATGAAAAATATCCACTAATAACAATGTGGGATTTTTTTATCAGTGGTAGTAGCCTTTCCAGGGAAGTAGGGTAGAGTCCCTGGGGTGAGGAAGGAGGAGCTAACAGTGATGCCTTAAGTTCGACATTCTCAAGCCTTCCTTCCATATCCCAGGAGCAAAATGCATTAACCGCTGCTGCTAACAAAGTAAGAGGGCAGCTGCATGTACTTCTGTAAAGTAACAGTCAATGCAAAGGCACAGTCTGAAAGGAGATAAAGCCAAAAATACAAGGGGAAATGACTCCATCATCAAGAAGATAATGAACTCTAAATGAGATACAGGATATAAATGCAATGCAGTTCAAACCAATAAACACTTTGAACCTTTTTTTAGTCTGAATTAGCAATATTTCAGTACCGCTGAAGACTGAATTAACATTTTTATGTTTATGAACTGCTGGATGAAATTGGAAACTTTTTACTGGCATTGTCTAATTTTGTTTTTATTAATTGTTTTTGGCTCTGAATCTTGCTGACATAACTTTCAAACACACAGTGGATTCAGAAGATTAGAAAGCATGTCCTCACAGGAGTTTGCCTTCTGGCCAAATTGTTACTGGAATAGTGATCAAAAGCATGGGCACTAGTTTTCCTTGAAAAGGAAGGTGATATATGCTGCTGTGTTCTCCATGGGAGCGGCATCACTCTCACTGGCTCCCCATCTGTCACAAATATCTGTAGCATTACCAAATGGAGGTGGAGATCAGTTGCCCTGATGCCTGGGTGGAAGTGTGTCATGTGACATGTCCTTACTGCAGCTGCAGAAACCTTGTTGCTGGCCATTCAAGGGTGTATACAATGCTTTTTATATCACATACATTCAGTTCAGAAAATT
>NW_025335761.1:27448156-27550258 GCF_004798865.1 Varanus komodoensis | reverse complement strand
AATTTTCAACATGTGATAACTGACATGGTGCTTGTTGTTTCGATATGCCTATTACATACTTTCGACTACAGAGACCAGAATGCACTTAGGTGGATCTGAAAGTTAGGTGCATGCACATTTACGGAATGAAGGGCTAATGTCTCACAATTCCTGTGTTCAGACAGAGCCTTCAAGCAATTATGTGAAAATTAACAAGAGTAAAACCTAGACTTAAAAATGGGGGAATCAGCCATTACACATTGGCTTGCCCCACACTCCTATGTGTGGCCTGAAAGCTTCATGAGATTTGTGGCATGCACAGTTTAACCCATTTACATCTGTGCCTGATCCTTGACTCTTCATGATTTGACAGGAAGGCTGCCTCCCGCTCTTTCTGTCCTCCGGTCCATTTTGTAAATTCTTTTTTGATGGGGAGATCTGAAGATCTTAAAAGGTTGTCAACATTTTAGGCATTTTTGGTATGTACCAGGCAAGATACTGCTGGGCGGTGGATTTAGAACTGATATGCACAGGGCTGGTGTCAAGGGTAGCATGGCCAGGCACCTTCTGAGGACCCATATTTCAGTAAGAGCCCATTCACAGGAGCTCCTGGAGTTGTTCCTCCTTTCCACCATTGCAACCTGCCTGTTAACCTGCACTTTGCCCTGGCCAAGGCAGCAGTGGAAGTGAGGAGGAGAAATGGTAGATGGCCCTTCCTGCCTGCTCTCCAGCTCCATACCTGTCTGGTAAGCAAGTGATAAGTGTTAAGAAGGAAGATGAGGAACAAGGGCACCTGCAGAGCCATTGTTCGGCGGAGCTGGGGAGAGACTTACTGAGGCAGGGCACCCCTTGAAGTTGTCTTACCAAGAGCCCCTGGCACTAAATGTTCACACAGGGCTGAAGGAGTCTTTTATGGAGCAACTTCTCTGAAATGAATGCAAAAGTCACTGTTGGCCAGGGCCAGATCCAAAGGCAAAGGGGGAAGCTGGCAATTTTTCGCAATTCTGGGGGGAAAGAACAAATTGCCTGATGGTGGGGGTGACTCTGCTAGAGCCAAGCCCGCTGCAAGCAAGAGGATTCTACGCACCTTTAGCATTTCATGGATTCACTAAGCATTGACAGTTTGTGGGAATTTCCTCTAGCACTGATTTGGTGCTGCACTTGTGCAGAGTTTCCTCCAGCACTTTTACACCCTGAATTCTTTTGTTCTCCATATACTGCTCTTTAGTCTATGCTTGTTATGTTGACAGATAAGATAATGCTATAGCCCTAGAAAGAAACAATATAGAATGAGTACTTGCAGGGCAAACAAGATCATGATTACTATCCCCTTCCTGATTCCAGGTGTACATTGGTTCTGTATGTACAGAACTGTTAGCAGCTATGCAAATAAATAAATAAATAAATAAATAAATAAATAATTCTTTAGAGGTGTTTCTGGGCATTCCATCATGCTTTAGTAAGCCCTTTTCAGTCCTACAGTTCTGTTTGAAAATGTGGTGATGTACTGCATCTGATGTTAATTTCACTCTCTGTTCCAAATTTTGAATTATTATTCAGTAAAGTCTGCTGCAAAACTATAATCATAATCAATTTGTGAAAACTAAAATTGGAGAACTGTGATTAAGATCCAGTAGCCCCTTGATAACAATAGTAATCATAGAAAAGAAACTATGGGAATGAATTTACATTATGCACAGAATTAGAAGTTGCAATCTATGGGCAGGCGCATGTCCCACAATATTACCCATGTGCAAATGCATATAGCGCTGGGCTGTAATACATATTTTTATAAAGTCTTTCAAGCTACACTGTTATTTAAAGCAATAATTGACAGCACTTGTAGACATAGCAAGTGCTTTCCTTAGAACAATATGAAAAACATTGGCTTGCTTAGCAAGGACATGTAGCTATTTCATACTTTCTGGAATTTTCCTTTATATAGGCCAGGGGGAAAGTACCAATGATTATGGTTTCTTTTTATGCAGAACAATCCAATGATGATCTATCTGGTATTTCAGTTTCTGTTTAATGGCACAGATGCCTAGAATGAGCTAAATGGAGAAAATGGTGAAAAGCAAGGAAGGTGAGGAATGAAAACAGCATCTCACTAGGGGGAAACAAAAGGTAAATGTGCCACTTCTTTCTCTCTCTCTCTCTCATTCTTAAAGCAAAAGCAATCAGTATGTCCTTGAGAGGAAAATAATCAGGTAAGAAGGATAATGAACTTGGTAAGACACTGAAGAAGAGACATATTGCCTGAACGCTTGATAAGAAAGACACGGAGGAACACAATTCATCCCTTTGTTTTGCCATACCTTCCCTTATGGTGTCAAAGAGTGGTGGGAATTATAGTGTTGATAAAAACTTTGGGAGAAGCTTCCAGAAGTAACACAAACAACAATGAAAAATGTATCAGCAATCAAAAACCAGCTGACTGCCACAAAATGGTGCCATTAAAATAAAATACAGCTTGAATCTAACATTTGCCTAAACATGTGCAAAATGAGCTTTATGCAATTGAGGTTTCAACTGAATGAAGTCCTGTTCTCTCCAGTGCTTGTGAGGAGTTCTGCAGATCCAGCAAGGTCTGTACTGAATGTCCAATGAAGGGCTGCTCACACACAACACCCAGCCCCCCTGGGAATATGCAAGGCATTTCTGGCTGGATTCCACACCCGGGAAAGCCCTGTGTGTTTGTGGGGGGTGGGGTGGGGTTCTCTCTACCTAGGTGCACTTGACCTTTCCTGTCAAGTGCCCAGCAGAACCAGCTTTCCCCACCACATCCAATCAGTCCACCAAGCTGTGAAGGTTCTTCTGCTAAGAAGGGTGAGGATTCTCCCTTCTCAGTAAGAACCTCAGCTTCTTCATTAGAGCTGATTTTATTCTTCTTTCCAATCCTCTGGGAGTTGTGAAATGCTAAAGTTGAACCCCTCCCTTTTTAAAAATAAAGAGTTGACAGATCAGTCATGGGTAGCACTTGTGGACCATCTGCCACTGGCAGAGGCCAGGGCTAGCTCGGGACGAGAGACAAAGCTGGTCTTGCGGAGTGGTTGGCTTCTGCTTGATCCACAGTGAGCTGTGACTTCCAGTTTGGGATGTCATGAAAACCAACCATGGAAAAAACAAACCCACAAACCCTAAACCAGTCCATCCATTATTATCTCTCATCTCGCCCCATCGCGTCCTGTCCCATCTCGTCCCATCCCATTCCATCTCTTCTTTAATAGATAACCCATGATGGGTTCACATAATACAACCACCATTGGTTGGTTGTCATGTCAAGTGAACCCAGTCAGTATTTGAAGGATTTCCTTGTCATACCTATGAAAACTCTTTTCATGCTGGTAACTATCTGTTAAGAGCCCACAACACTACCATGACAATAAAAATATACTTTTAATTCCTGGGATATGAATTGTCAATATAGCCCATGATATTTGTGATTGTTATGAGAACTTCCCATAAAATGATCAGGAGATGAGACTAGATTTTACTTCAGATGAAAGTATTTCAGTTTTCTGTCTACTGGAAGGGTTCTTATGTGGATTTCTGAAAATGCATCAGTTTGAATATTCTGGATTTTCTCTTTTTCCTTCACTGAAACTAGCTAGAAAATCAAAGTGGTGATTCGGTGCTTTCTCTAGTGGCTTCTGGCATTCATCACCAGTATCTGAAATCTTTATTTCCATGTGCTCATTGCAAATGATCAGTCCTCCTGCCTGCCAAAGATGGATGTTTAGATACTTGGCTAGAGCATAAGCCTGATAACAGAAGCAATATTGGCAAGTGGTGAGAAAATAAAAATGGTGGCGGATGGGGGAATAGCTTTATGGTATTTGAACTGAGCTTTGTAACTCTGGAGGAACTGAAGTCTCAAATATTGTGCGATGTTCCGTATGTGCAAGTCCCTGTGTAAGACAGACTTTATTACAAGCGAAGCACACCAACACCTGTGCTGGGTACATGTGCTGGAAACACTGTCATCATCTTAAGACTTATATAGCCCTTTACAGGTATTATCTTGGTAATCTCTGCAGTGACCCCGTAAGGTATTTTACAACCTCATGTTAATAATGAAGGCAGGGGGGTTGGCATGGCAATGGCTTTCCTTGAGGCAACTCAGTGAGTTTATGACAGAGGTAAGGTCTGAGCTGGTAATTCCCTGAGTTGTAGTTCAGTCTCTTAGCACAGCTCTGTGTTGTGCTCTTACTATATCAATCTGACAACGGGGAGAAGTCTTGGATACTTAGAAGGTTAAATGTACAGCATCTCCCTGCAGATGTGAAGCACTCTCTCACTGGTTTACAGCAGCTCTTGAGGACATGGCGGAAAGCTGCAACTTTGGGCCTGGAGGCAAAGAGTACATGGGAATGTAGGATTCATTCCATTCCATCTAGTTCAGTATTGCTTGCACAGTCTGGCAGCAGTAGTTCTGCAGATCTCCAAACAAGAGGCTTTCCCATCTGGGGACTGAACCTGGGATCTTTTGCATGTCAGAACTGTACTACTGAGCTGCTCCATCCATTCCACATCAAGCTTATGCAGCAACTCTTAGTGCTGTATTCAGAGTGAATGTTTTACCAGTATGGCTTTTACTCTGCAATGCTCACTAAGCAAAGACCTAATTTCTTATCATCTCTTTTATACTGTCAGACATTTCACCCAGTACATATTTAAATGCATATGTGTAAGTGCTGAGTGCTAATGATTGCATTTTCCAGAGGGAGATCAGTTCACAGGATAATTGACAGAGGAGCCTATATATCTTTATTCTGAAGCAGTATTCAGTGTGGCTTGCCCTCAAGTAAGTATGTACATGACTTCACCCTCTCAGATCATGGCCCTAAGAGAATGATGCTATGTGAAGTTTTCTTTACTTTAGCAGCTCATTCTTAAAGAAACAGTTCAAAATTATTTCAAATTGAAGCACCCCATCTGTTTCATTTCAGTTTCAAACATATGACCCACACAAGGAAAATTCTCCAACTGGCAATAGGGAACAAAAAGGACCAGTTTAAATCTTAAATCTTAAGACCATGACACATGAGTCCCACCTCCCTGGTTTTTTATGTAAATGCATGTGCTAAATGATTTGGTACCAGGACTGTGACAAGGGTAACTGCTGAGGACAAAACACGTGTCTACAAGGTCTGAATTAGCTGCCGGAACAGTGATTCTGAGTGCAGTATTGATTCTTGAGTGATCCATGCTCCATGGGTTGTCAACTTGAGACACAGGCCTTTATGTCACAATAGTAGGCATTAGAGCTGTACACACTGCAAGATTTGATTCAGACTCTGAATGAGAATTTGGAAAATGGCTTGATAAGGCTTAGACCACTTTGGGGGATATCTGCTTCAACCTAGGTACTAAACCTGAGTCAAAGTTCTGAAATCCAAGGCTTTGCACCTCCAGTTAACTAGGAGGGGATATGAAAACAAATGATGAAAAAGGGATTTTTTTTAAAAAAATCAGAAATGGAAAGTTTGCTGGTATAGTTACATAGAGGAGGATTAAGCCTTCCAGCATTAGAAAAAATAATTTGTGTGTGTGTTACATACCTTTATTTTTTTGATGAAATTTTATTTCATTTTGAAATATAGTTAAGAATATGGGAGCAATGATAAGAAGACAAACATACAAATAACTTAAGATCTATAAGTCTATAACTTATATGCGTATGGAAAATATACAGCATAGCAACCTAAATACGAACTCCTAATGAAAAAGTGACAACATGGCATTATGACATATAAAAGGAGTGTGTGTAAATGCATGTTATTTTATGTGTATATTCAGGAAAAATATAGACAAATGTATGTTGTTGGAGTTCATTCAAAGCTTCAACACAGGAAATAAATCAAAACCATTTACAACGATTGTGGGCTCTCCTATGCTGGAGGTGTTCAAGAGGGAGTTGGACAGCCATCTGTCAGGGATGCTTTAACTTGGAGTCCCGTATTGAACAGGAAATTGGATTCCATGGTCTTATAGGCTCCTTCCAACTCTAATAGTCTATGTTTCTATTATTCTAACCAACTTGATTTTTTTAATGGAACTGCTGTTGCCTTTCTTACTCCATAGTGAAATTGGATGAAATTTGCAGAAAGAGCTGCCTTTTCTAGGGGGTACATTAGTTGCCTTCTTCGTGGGAATCAACTCTGCTATGGGCAGTGATTTCTGTGCAAGAACAGCATTTCCAATGAAGGCATCCCAAAGAGGACATACATGTCCTGTGTTCTGTATTGGCCATTATTCTGTCAATAACAGACAGTCTAGGGGTGTCCTTAAGTAAAACAAAAAAACGTAAAAGTTTCAGAAGAATAGCAATTATACAGGGTATATAAAAGGGGATTCCTCAGATTTGAGGGGCTAGGAGAATGAGTGCTTAAATTGCCCAAGAAATCATTATTTATCTATCTATTTTATATTTAAAGCTTTTATATCCTGTCCAACTACTAGCAACTTGGGATGGTTTTACAATAAAAGCAACACAAATAAAATAGAGCACAGAATCCAACGTTTCCAATATAATAAAACCCACATTAAAACCTATTAAACATTAAAATAATGGGAAGATAAAAAGGTTTTCACCTGGCGCTGAAAGGAATAAAGTGTCGGCACCAGGCGAACCTTTCTGGGAGTCCATAATTGGGCTGCCACCACAGAGAAGGCCCTTCTCTGGGTAACCACCTTCCTAATTTCCTTCCTGGAGAAGGACCTCCACCTCGGATCTTAAGGGATGGAAAGGCACATAGGGAAGGAATCACTAGTTCAGGGGGAATTTGTATGAAAAGTATGTACATCACAGAGGCATCTCAAGGAAAGAAAACTGCATAGTTTCAGAAGAACAGGTGCAGGAACTATGGGATTGTGTTGAATGAAAACCAGTTTAAGGCTTTTTTTCATGCTGAAGTATGATCGTAATGGAAGAATAGCCACCTGAGAGTTACATCCTTGCCCTCCCTACAAAGAACAGAGATTGAAGAGACCTTGGTAAAATGTCCCTTAAGATCAGAAAACAGACTTGTCAGTCACTCAGCCCCACACCTACCCTTCCTGTGCATCATCAGTGTTTAGGGAAAATGAAATACAGCAGTTTTAGAGATGCATGGTCTGCCTTTTGGAAATGAACTCCTATACAGGTTCAGCTTTAGTTCTGGTCACTTTGGAGGGAAGCTTGCTTGGTCAGAAAGGGCCCAATCTAACTTGACCTTTGGACTATGATCAAGTCTGATGCACATCCTTGGCAGGCAACAGACTGTTCTATGAACATGTGCATAGCAGCAAACCATTCTGGAAAACACTAACAGAGAACTAAAATCCAGGTGGCAGCCATTTTGAAATTAGTTGTTGCAGTCACTTACGTAAAGTGTTAAGCAAAAATTGTTTAACACTTCAGTCTCTTATGGTATACTTTTATACACATCTGTAGCAAATATTACAGTGACAAAAAGAAACTGAAAGTAAAACTGTGAAGCAAAATAAACAGGCAAGCTATAGCCTCCAGGTAAACCAGTGTTTGAAAGCAATGCAATAGCAACTGGGAGAAAGTAGAGTAAGAATTTGAGTTGCACTGAGCTGCAAGTGGAGCGCTCTCTCTCTCTCTCTCTCTCTCTCTCTCTCTCTCTCTCTCTCTCTCTCTCTGGCTTTAATCAACACTAGTTTCTTCACAAGGCTGGTGAAGTATTTAATACTTTCAGTGTGATGACAATGCATATAAAGATAAACCTGAGCTTTGGCTAATATAATTAATGGGCCATAATTTGCATCCAGAAAACAGATATGTATGAACGGAACAAAAGTCCCAGGCATGATCTGAAGGCTTATGGCAGAGCAATTGTCAGGGGCAGCAGGTTCAGGCAAACAATATGGTTGAGGACAGAGAAGGAATTAGCTACAGGGTGCCTCGCAAGTTGGGTGAATGCTCGTGTGGTGTAGTGGTTACAGAATGCCATTAGGAAGTGGGAGGTCCAGCTTCTAGTCTCCACTAGCCAACAAGCTCACTGGGTGATTCTGGGCACAACCTAACCTACCTCACAGAGCTATTTGTTGCTGATGTTGTTGCTGCTGCTGCTGCTATGGACCATTAATTTGTCTCCAATTTATTGTGTGAACCTATGAATGGATGCCCTCCAAATTGTACTATCCTTAAGAGCCTTGCTTAACTCTTGTAAATTCAAGGCTGTAGCTTCCTTTGTGGAGCCAGTCCATCTCATATTTAGCCTTCCTTTTGTTCTGCCTTTGACTTTCCCAAGCACGATTATCTTCTCTATTGTGATTGCCTTCTCATGATGTGCACAATGTATGACAGCTTCAGTTTTGCCATTTTTGTTTCCAAGGTAAGTTCTAGCTTGATTTGATTCAGGATTCATTGTTTGCCTTTCTGTCAGGTCAGAATATTCACAAAACTCTCCTCCATCACAGTGTTTCAATTGCATCATTTTTTCCCTGTCAGTTGTCTTCACTCTCTGGCTTCTACACACATAGCTAGTGATCAGGAATACAATAGTATGGATAGTCTTGACCTTGGTATCCAGTGAAACATTGCTACACTTGGTGCTCTTATCTGGTACCTTCATTACTGTTTTCCAAGTCTCACTCTTGGCTTTGGTTTCCTTTTGGATTGATGACTGAGTCAAGGCATGCAAAATCTTGCAGAATTTCAATTTCTCCATTGTTGACATTAATACTGTTTTGCACTTCCTTCTTTCATAAGAAATCCTTTCATTGCTGTTTTCTGCCAGTTTAATGGTGTATCTTCCCATAAATATGCTACGTTCCACCATTTATATAGTACATTCCACTGTAATGGAAAACAGTCAGGAATTCCATGTTTCCTGGCCAACTGGCCAAAATCCAGCCCAATATTTCCCAGGTTTCACTCCGGGACCAGTCACTAGATCCAGCACATGACAGCCCAAGCTTGGGGAACAAACAAGTTTATTTAATAGGATAAAATGCAGGGGCAGAGACTGCTAAAACATACACTCTAAAAGGAATAAAAACAGGGCTAAATATGGGAAGGAAGGGGGAGGAAGTTGGACAGTAGCAACAATACAGTTTACAGCCAGTCAAGAAATCCCAAATCATAGGGCTGTGTTGGTCCACTTGGACTAGAAAATAACTTGAAAAGTTAACTCTGCCCTTAGCTGTGCCAGATTCTTGTTGTACTGGCACCTGGATTTATGACATTTAATTTGTTACAGTGTTAAGCCTTCCCTTGCTCCCTGGGACTCAAGTGGCATGTTCATGTTAAATAAACTAATATGATATTCCACCATTTTTATTCCTTCCTTAGATCTGACTCCAGTTTTCCTTTTGAATAGTTCTATGTACAGGTTGAACAGATATGGAGATAAAATGCACTCCCGATCTGACACCTTTGCCTACAAGAAACCATTCTGTTTATCCATGTTGGTCCTAACGGTAGCTTCTTGTCCATGAGGCCATTTATACATCAAGATAATCAAGTGCTGAGGCACATTGATTTCTTTCAGGACCATTCATAGCTTCTCACTATCCTCAAAGATGTTGCTGCAATCATAAAGCATAGACTGATCTTCTGAAATTCTTCGGTGCACTCCAGTAGCCCATGTATATGAGTGACATGATCTCAAGTGCCTCTTCTTGAAATTCAGGGTGAATGTTAGGCGTTTCTCACTTCACAAAAGGAAGAACAATATCCTTTGTTGTACCACCTTAAGCATCATTTTGTTTGCATGGGAAATTAATGCAATGCTGCTATGTTTGTTGCACTATTTTGCATCTCCTTTCTTGGGGTTTGGAATATTTATTGACTATTTCAAGTCTGTGGGCTATTGCTTCATTTTCCATATTTGTTGGTATAGTCTTGTTACGGTTTGGACCAATGCAGTCTCCGCAGCTTGGAATAGCTCTGTTGGTATCTTATCGACTTCACATGCTTTTCCCTTCCAAGTGCTTTTATAGGGCTGTACTGAGCATTAAATGTAGAAGGGTAAAGTATACCACCTTGGGCCCCTTGAAGGAAAAGGCATTTTTCATGTAAATATAGCAAACAAGATTAAACAGTGAAATAGTGTCCTCAACACAGAGGTTCAAAAACAATGCAATGTTGGCACGTTGGAGGAATGTTAACTCCTCTTCAGCATTTATGCTGATTCCTGGAAGGCATACTTCCATCCATACACCTAAGCAATTATTATCCTTACTCTATCATAATGAGCTGACAGTTTCTTATTCCTTTTGATTATCAATTTTGTAGAACTCTCCTAAGGCCACTTGAGGTGGTGAGAACTTGTTCTCCTGCTGCTGTTGTAGTTGTAATTCCAAAAAGTGAGACTAGAAGCAAAGAGAGTCTTTTTAAAAAGCAGCCTGGTAAGAGAAGACGCAGGAGCCCTCTCAAAGCTCTATTCTAATAACAGTGTTGGCAAGAGGAAAAGGCTGCCAATGGCTACTAGTCATGATGGCTTTATATTACTTCCAGTTTCAGAACAGCATGCCTATGTGCCCCAGCTACTGGGGAACATGAGTGGGAGGATGCTATTGTCTGTTATATGCTGTGGTCAGCCTCTCTGGGAGCATAGTACTGGGGCAGATAAACTTTTGCTTTAATCTAGCAGCATATGATGGCACCCAGGAAAAAAAAATGCATTTCTGGGGGCTGTGAAAGTGGGCTTTGTTCTACATGTTTCAAGTGTGCAAGAGAATTAATGGTAGCTATGAATACCCCCTTTAAAGCATATGGAATTGGATTCATGTTCAGGGGTGTTGCTAAGTTCTGAAAAGATCTGGTGTTCTCACCCAGAGGACAACAAAATGCATAATTTTCCTCTGCAAATTTACATATGCTGAACGTGTGTGTGTGTGTGCGCGCATGTGTGCATGTTTGCACATGAAAATAACATTTTGTGATAATAACACTCCGATTTGTAAAAAGGGGTACACGGACAGGAGAGGAGAGGTCATTTGATTTCAGAAAAAACCCTCAGGCAGAAAGAATTCAGGGGGAACAAAAGGAGGTGACACAAGCAGGCAACAAGCCAGCTAATCCAGGTTTAGCATTGCTTGATGTCAGTTGACAGAGATTATCAGGGCTCCCTCTCCTTGACTTCAGCGACTGCCCATGGACAATTGTGTGGTGGAATCGGTGGACTTCAGTGTGGGCTCAGTCCTAACACCACATCTGTTCATATTTCATTTTACTTAAAATCAAAAAGACTTAAGTTAATCATAACTATTTTTTCTGTTGATTTCAATGAGTCTACTTAACCATGACTAAGTCTGCTTCCAACCCGATTTTCCTGAAATCCTATTACTTCTTTGGATGGGTTAACTGTCAAAGAAGGATGCTTAGGATTGCAGTTTTGTCTTAATTTCCAGCTTAGGGTTCAATTATAATTGAAGGTGCAGCTGAGGGCATGAGCTACTGGTCTGGGAGGGGAAATTGTCACCCGCAAACTGCTGATATGAACTAGTACAATAAATGGAAGTTATACAGGAGTAGTGCTTGGTTGGATCGGGTATGCTTTTCAAATATATATTTGCTTTTAATTTAGTTCCAGAATGGTAGCAATACTGCTGTCACAACAGAAAGGAAAAGCTTATAAAAGATGCTTTAAAAACCTTATCACTGCAAAACAGTGCAGAGTGTTGCATAACTTAATACCTTAAAATACTTACCTTTTCATTGGAGCTGCAGCATATTTACATACTTCATTATATGGCCTACTTATACTTTTGCTGGAGGAACTTCCTTTTGCTACATCTTCTCAAATATTACATATATTTTGTATTAATTTTGTATATGATCAGGTAGACATAAATAACGTGAATCAGTATTGTTCCATGCAGAAGAACAAAAAGATGCAGAGGTTTTTCATAAGATGTGGCTGAAACATTCTAGGCATAAAGTTTATGATCAGGAAGAATAAGCTACATGAAAACGATGAAAGAAAGGAAATGCAACAACCCCCCCCACCATTTTGTTCCAAGGAATAGGAGTTTGGGAATACAAAGGCAAAAAATGTTGCTTTGGAAAAGCACTTTGGTGGAAAGACATTTTTAGTGAGTGATATTTTATAATCTGGAGAGCATTCCCTTGAAACATTAAATATTTTAAGACTCCCTTTCTTGACACTTTGTTTCATTTTGGATGATATTTTCTTAAATCACAAGAAGGATGTTGTCTTTTTATTTCTGACTCTATAGGCTTGTGCCAACATCACAAAAACTGTCACTAAAATATTGGCGTTTGGGGACATTTATTCTATATTCATTATTTATACATTTCATGGAGACCTTCAGAGTAAAGAAAAAAGAAGTTAAGGAGCTTTCATTAAAATATTCTAAAGAATCTGTTTCACTGGAATCCGGAGGCAAGATAGGGTTCAATTCAGCCCTGTGGTGAAATGTATTACATGTTGCTGCCTGATACAGAGTACACAAACACATGGACTTTGTAGTCATGTCAACTGTACAAATGCTGAATTGTTGCTGTACATGCATGTAAGTTACACATGTACTAGGCAGCTAATAGCATACAGATATCACAAGAACGCAGAACAAGGCAATGCAACATTCCCCATAAATGAATAAATACATTCAACCAACAAAAGCAGATAGATGCACGTGGCACGGACCTGCCTGAGACCTTCTGACATTTTGCTGCCCGCTCCCTGTGGCTTTCTGCTTGTTCTGCATGTGTGCTTTGTGCAGGCAAGTTC
The DNA here is from genome assembly GCF_004798865.1 of Varanus komodoensis. NCBI lineage: Eukaryota > Metazoa > Chordata > Lepidosauria > Squamata > Varanidae > Varanus > Varanus komodoensis. The sequence continues at coordinate 27,537,569 of NW_025335761.1, read as the reverse complement.
AGGACCTTCAGAACCACCTTTCCCCTCAGTGCTGCAGTCGGAGGAAAGGGTCCTTCCTCAGGGAAAGCTATTGTGGGTGGAATGGCCCAGAAAGGCACCTGTGCCACTGCTGGATTGCTGCAACAGCAGCAAATTCATCTTAAACATCAGAGTGTTTGATGTTTGGGGATGCCTGTAGCCTGGTGAACTTGCAGATTATGGGTACCAGATGCTAAACGGGAGGAGCAAAAATGAAGTCTCTTCCCACTTTAGGAAGCAGATAGATGGCCCATTTCAGCTGCTTCAACTGGCATTTCAGAGGGGCAGAGGAGGCTCTTGGCAGCACCAGTCTTCTATCCTGCCCCACTGGAATGTCTCCTAAACCCTTTCATTGTGGGTTAGTGTGTTTTACTTCACTGCTGTTGTGGAAATTGAGTGGAATAGATACATGTGAAATGACTCAGCCTGGAAATTGACTGATGTGGCCTGCCCTACTTCCAGCAGGACAGAATTTGGAAGATAGTACACGAGTGGAGAAACTGGACAGAGTACAAATATAAATTTTCTAAGATAAGATGGAAGGAAAAATAGAATTTGATAATTATGATGATGATAATAATAGAAATATCCATAAGAAATTTGTCAGATAGAAAGCAGGTAAGTTTTATATACCCAAAATGTATCCTTTTTGAATTTATGCAAGTTCTTGTCTAGTTGCAAAGTTGCGTCTGACCCATCACAACCCCATGGACAACTTCCCTCCAGGCTCTCCTGACCTCCACCCAAGCCCACGCCAACTGCCCCAGACCTTAATTTATTTACATTACAGAGATCATTGTGTGGTTCATTAAAACTCTGGACTAGTAGCCATCTATATATTCTCAAGAATTATGAGTTGTGCACTCTGAATTTACTGAAAACAGTGGCAAAATCCAACTGACTTTAAGTTATTGGGAATACAGGCTATATTATTTGAAAACATATATATGGAGGGAGGGAGGGAGGGAGGAGGGTGGGCAGGGCAGGCCACCATGCCATGCCAGGCCATGCCAAGCCAGACCCTGAAAGCAGTTTTCACTATCTAGTAACCTTCTCCAGCCAGTGCAATTATGACAGGCATTTCTCCAGCCCATTTGCTTCAAGCCACGTTCTTAGTATAAGGCAAGTTAGGCTGAAGGGAGAAGCTATGAAAGCCACCCTTAGAAGCTTTATACAATTTCAGTTCTTGTTACTCTACTTCAGTTATTGTGTATAGTCCATGCTATTACAACTCAAATTAAGGATTCTTTTAAAATATCTAATTCAATGGAAACTCTAGCAAAAGAAAAAGGACTATTTATTTTGGTTTGTGTTTCTTTTACTTATGCCACTCACAATTATTTTCGATATGAGAAACTTTATTCAGAACTATCCTGACTGGCCATATGTAATTTGCACCTTATGCCACAGAGGATCCAGGAGAACAAATTTTGGTTTGTGTAGTACAGCTAAGCAGGATGCCATCTGCTCCTGCCATGATAGTCTTAAAGCTATTGGCAAAACAGGACAAGTCAAAAAGCACCAGAGAGTGCTGTGAGTCTTAAGATTTAAGCTTAATCTTTAAGATTAATTTTAATACTGTGCACCAGCATATTAAGTTGGTGCATAGCCACAAATATTCCAGTACAGCTTCACAAAACATCATGTCAGAGGAATAGTACTATCAGGTAGCTGCTGGTTGGAAATGCAGATAACAAGGAGGAAATCGGTTCAGCTGGACTAAAGGTCTTCACCCTTTGCCAAATATACAGATGGCAATAAATTGGACATGAAAGGCACAGCCAGGAAGGAAAAAAAGCAAAAAGGAAACATCACAGGCAAAGCATTAAGTGAGTCTCTGGCCAAGTCAGTCCCTGAGCACCAATATTCTTTACACTTCCACAATCAGACATTCTAAAGAAAACAAGCTGAAATCAGGAGACTAGTTCACTCTGTAAATCCTGTGGAAGTTAGATTTTTGCTGCTTTTATACTTGAACGAAACTGATTCCCATTATTGTAAAACAAAATCCACAAGCTGAAATCACAGGTAGGGAAGATTATACATGCATTTACATCCTGATGAGCAGCCTGGGAAAGAACACTAATCTTTGGGGCTAACATATACATTAGAATTGCAAGTTTGCCAATCCTATGGGGGGGGGGGTGCATTTCCAGTCTCTCTAGCACAATGCTGAGCTACGTAGGTGAGATAATTATATAGCTGTTCATCTCCTTTGCTTCCTCCAAGAGTTTTAACGTGTTTTGGCAATGATCACCTTGAGAGACAGGCCAAGTTAAAATACAGTGTCTTCCTCAAGGCTACTGAGGACAATTTACGCTTTATGTAGCAAGCAATTTGACTGGATATATACAGTGCTAAATTGGGATTCACCGCGGAGTGAGAAGTAGGGATGCATACCTGTACACATGCGGTGGATACATGCTTCAGAGCCATGCTCCCTTGCAGCTTCCCAATGCTGCCGCTGCAGTTTCATATCAGTTCATAAACGAAAATCTCCCTTTCACATTTTATCATGTTTACTCATGGTAATTGCAGTGTATGGGAACCAGTCATGTGACATAAGAGAGTACTGATCATGGATCTGAGCCTGAGTTTCCCAAAGCAGCACTCTTAGCACACCACACTTACATTATTCACAGACACAAAGGTAGCTGCAGCTCATGAAGCCTCTCAGACCCATTGGAAGAGCATCAAGTTAAAGATTAATCAGAAAGGCCAGTGTGCATTTTAAGGATTCCAGCATTTTAAGAATTTAAAATTGCCTGAAAAGATCGGCTCTTTTTAAAGGGGGGGGGGGGAATGAGGACTTACTGTCACTTCAAACACTCTGGTTTGGCTGCCCTCAGTAAGAGACATTATTTTCCCAGAATGATGTTGGGCTTGGCGCTTTTGGTGGTGGCAAGCATCCATCCGTCCGTCTGTCTGTCTGTCTGTCTGTCTGGTAAAAGGAAAGGCTAGCTTTAGAGGAAGCAAGAGCTGTTGAACCTCCTTCCTCTGTTCTTTCACAATGCAGTTGTCCAAGTAAATTAGACCAGTAAACAAAACATGGTGGGAGGTGGAAAAGCTGCAGGGTGTGGGAGCTATCCAGTGTATTGCACAGATGATCATAAGTGGGCAGAAGCTGTGAGTGTGAGCTTAGGGCAATGGATTCCTGCCTCTCGGGGAACAAGCCTATTTGCTTGAAACCCAGCTAACTGCAGTGGAGAAGCTGTGAAAGACAGGGAGGTTTGAGGATGGGATCATGAAGGTAACAGTCTCTCCTGACACTTCTACTGCCATTATAAAGTGGCACTCATACCAAGGAAGCAGAAAATGATACCTTAGAAGGGTTCCATTCCTTGTGGAACAAACTGAGCATATGGCTCTGGACATGGGAATATGGGGTCCTAGTCAGGGATGACAGATCATTATGCACTCAAAGACATGAGTTTGTTATAGCAAGAAGAGTGCAGATTTCATACTTAGTTAGGCTGGTACATAGCCTTGGGGAGGAGTGAGAAGGCATCGTGTATTTCAGCATTAATGGCACAGAGGGAATGAAACTGTATAGTCTAGGATGCAAAACGTAGGATCCTGTATAGGAATTTGAAATCCCAAACCTCCTAGCTCTTTAAAAGGATACAGATTATTTCATCAAAGATAAGGCTAGCAATGGCTATTTGTCATATTCTCTTTATTGTTGGCTTGTTTCCTTTATAGGAAATGTCCAAATCTTTGGACATTTATTGCAACGCACCTCAACTTATTTCCACCTAAACAAGAAAAACAGGGGTAGGAAAAAGATGAGGGGAATATCATCATATACTGTCATTCAGTTACAAGCCCATATCAGTGGATGTGAATAAGGAGACTAATACTTGGCCGTGATCACATGGAAGAAATGAGTCCTAATACTTTAATAATAAAAAAGGGGGGGACCAGGGATGGAAAGGGATTTTGAAAGTGGAGGAACTTAAAAATGGAGAAACTGTGGGATGCTAGGGGAGAAAAGCACAGAGTAACTTAAAAAGAAAAGCATCCTGCAATGGAGAATGGAGGAGGAGGAGGTGAAGAAATGCATGTAATCAAACATTTTCATTTTAATTAAAATGTTTAATTAAAATAATTCCCCATTATTCTATGTGGCTGAAGTCCCTGGAAGCCTCAGGTATATGAAAGATACAGCCCGGGAAATTCTGTGAGGTTTTGCCTTAATCCTCATGGCTCAATGCCCAGGAGGATTCCTTAAAAGGGACTAAAGGCTCCTTTTAAGCATGAACCCCTTTAAAGTGGATTTGGAATTCCTATTCACACATACAATAAAAGAGAAAGTGCAGCAGTGCTCCTAGAGATATCATCTGTGGGTTAATCTGGAAAAAAAGGGGGGGGGAGTACGGGCGTGCGAGATCATCCAATCATAGAATAGTAGAATTGGAAGGAGCCAGTGATAAGGCTATCAAGTCCAACCCCGTGTCCAGTGCAGGACCCCAAGTTAAAGCCTACCTGATAGACGGCAGGCCAATTGCCTTTCCAAAGCCTCCAGTGTAGGAGAGCCCATGACCTCCCTTGGTAATTGGTTCCATTGCTGCACTGCTCTCGTAATCAGGAAGTTCTTCCTGATGTTCACCTGCAACCTGGTTTCCTGTAACTTGAGCCCTTTATTCTATGTCCTGCACTCTGGGGTGATCGAGAAGAGATGCTGATCCCAACAGCCTCATAAAGAATCACCAGGACTGGTGGAGCGGCTTGCACATATGAATGCTCACACACTCACTCACACATCCATGTACTCTCACAACTGTGCAGACTCACATCCATGTACTCTCTTGCACCTCCTTACCATATTTGACTAAAAAATATTTCTTTCTTTTGAACAACAAGCCAAGCAAATGCAAGTAAAATGGCAAACTTCCATGAGATGCCAATGCCCATCTTTTTCCAAAGCAACTTTGAGGAATGAATGCACCCTGTATCTGAATTTTGTAAATCGCTGATTTGAATGAGAATACTTTACACTGCCAATACAGTTATTGTGCATAAGCACATTTTAAACCATTTTAAGAGGATGAGCAATTTAAAGCTTTTTGCATTAATTTTGGACTGATTTACAGTACTTGCTACTGACGCATTAAGAGATTTAATGAACTTTACTAGGATAAAAATACTCAATTCAAATTAGTTCAAAGAAATTCAGCTAGTTTAATGGAATGTTTCATTGGTGAATGTGAGGATAAATAGTGTATTGCTGTTTTATACTTAAAAGAAATTCTTATAGCAAATACATCTACTGTACCAAAAGTAATAACATTCCTTTTTATGAGTCATTAGTTCTTCATTCTAAGAATAAATCAGAGAAATAACTTTAAATCATGTGTATTTTAAGATTGCAGTCAGGTGGAGCATGAGCTCAGGGTTGAATCTGATGTTGTTTGAACATAATGCGTGCGCGAAGAGGGGAGAATGCTTCCATATAGAATTCCATGTGGTCAGTACTAAATACCATACGTAATTATTTAAAAACCTGCTAGTTTAAAAGACCACAGTTAAGGCAACAGCATGCTAGTGCAGGCTCCAAAAGCAAGAAAACTGGAAGCTAAATCTGATGCTTTAACTGATATGTCTGATGATCAGTGATGACACTTTACAATGCAGTCTCTGTATATTCACACTGTCCCAAATCCAGATGGGAAGCAATGTTGTCTCATATTGGCCTGGACCTGTAAGTAGCATCATTGGTCTTTTAAACCACACAGCTTGAAAGTTAGGGAAATGCAGACATATATGTACTGGAAGTGGGGAGACAAACACAGAACCTTAAGTTGACTCTAGAACAGGCAGATTAAAGGAATTCTTGTCTATTATCTTTCCAGTCTCAGTATTCCATCAATATGTATCTGATGTCCAAAGTAAAAGTCCAATTGGACCACAAACCATTGGAAACAATTTTTACTGGACCAATAGAGAGGGCCCCAGCAAGATTACAAAGAATGCCATTACAATTGCAGAGCCGATATACAAGCAGCAAGGAAAGGCATGATAGTCTCTCAGGGGCAAGCACAGGTGCACCCGCAAGACATATCCGACAGAGGACCGGGTCCAGCACACATCCACTCAGTATTCACATGCTCAAATTACTGCAAGGACACATTGCAGCAGATACATGCCTACAGGATTTGAAGGCCTGCCATATTAATGGCTGCCTCAGAAAGTGCAAACAGACCAGACCTGAATTTCATTCCTGCTGGCCACTTGCAGAAATGACCTGCTGCTGGGTTACTGGATTAATGTTTCACAGGGTGCCAGACATGTTACATGTTCCACACCACGGGGTCATCAAATCAAAGCACATGCTCCCACACTGAAGTGTTGGCTTTCCATGCATACAAAGATAGCACAGTGGCATCAATGATTGCCAGCCAGAATCTCCCCTGTGTGATTCCAGCCTTGCTGAAGGTAGCTGCAGTCATTTTTGAGCTGTAGGGCTACCCCTACCTGTTATGGGCTGCTTTTCCAAGTTTCCGGAAGTTCTCCACTTAACAGACAAAACAGGCATGACTGTTATCACCAGACTGAAGCTTACATTTGCACATCATAGAATACCTACATCACCCACACAGAAGAGCCATTCCAGGGACACACACCAATGCAGGTAAGTAGGAAGATATGGACATGCATACATACATACATGATCAGGGACACATACATTCAGGCTACCTTGGGGAAAGGGAGTGGCTGGCTGGTAAAGCCAACAACTTCATCTCCTTGAGCCAGTCAAGAAAAGATATTTTCTTTCTTCCTGATCGAACTATCTAGGCTGTCTTTGGGAATTGGGGAGTGGGGGGGGTGCTCACTTTTTATTCCACTCACCCTATATTCTCAAAAGACATATTTGCATATACGAATCGGCCCTATGTTGGTTGCTGTTTCAAATGGGCAATTTTGTTTTTCCTTTCTGCTCTCATCTGAGCCTTAACTAAGACTTTTCTTTATTCTTTTATGAAAGTATGTGAAACCCCAGGGAAGCTGTGAAGCAAATAGAAGAGCTGAGCAAAAAGGTCTTAGGATAACTCATAATTGACAAAAACTATCTGGTCTGAAAACTATGGCATCCTGCCCATCAGTTGGAAAGTTAATTCAACTTCAGATAAAGGAATTTTAAAGGTGAAAAGGACAACTCCACTTCAAATGAAAAATAAAAGAAAGGAACACAGTAAATCCTCAGAGATGTGTAGAAGGAACAACATTGACAGGGCTTTCACATATATAACAAGGTGGTGGCGGGGGGAGAGAAAAAAGAAAGCTACTATATTTGAGCCAAAGCAAAGTTTCCCAACTTGAAGAACAAGAGTTGCTTCCTAGAATACAATGATTATGTTACCTCTCTGTAATCAAGTAAAACTTTTTAAAATAAAAAACGAGGGTTCTTCTGAGCATACAGAAATCTGAATTCCTGCACATACATTTAAGAGCTGTGTTGCTTTAAGCAACTGTAGAAACTTCTCACTGCTATCATATATAGTATACTATATAGTATATACTATATATAGTAATGGTGAACACAGTTCTCTAAGTACCAATCTTTACAAAGCCAAAGCAGCAGCATCCAGGCATAACATAGTAGAATCAAATGCTGGGCAGAACTCCAAACAGATTCCCCCTCACACATATATCCCCCCGTTACCCTTTTGAGGAAAACCCTTAATGGGTGAAAATCAAAATTAGTTTAGTGATAATTTAACATGCTCATTGGGCATGGGATACTGGCTAACAATGGAGGACAGGGTAGGAAGGTAGCCATGGGAAGACAGAATAAAATACCTGGAAGTGTTTTGGTTGGAACCCTGAACAAGAGCACAGCATTCTGCAACATTTTATTTATTTGTGAATTGCTGATATTAAACACATTTTTAGTGATGTTCCTGGGAATATGTGTAACAAAAAGTATTGTAAATAAGTCTCAAAACCCCAGAAGGAATGGTGCCTAATTTGTAGGGAAGGCGTTCCAGGGAATGAGTGTTTTGACACTGAAGGCTTTATTATAAGCCATGATAGATTGAATCTCTGAAAAGCTGGGTACCAAATTTTGGGTACCACCAGCAAAATATCTCTGGATGAGCATTGCAATGGAGTGGTCTGGTAGGGGATTCGATGATCTGTTAAGTATCCAGCTTGAATTGTACAGGGCTTTGTATCTGCCTCAGCAACACAGAGGCTAGACATAGCTATGTTATGCTGACAATAAACTGTTCCCATTACCAGCATAGTGGGAGCATTCTGCACAATGTTGAGGGAATTTCAACACAAACAATATTGTAGTTGCCCAGATAACTGTGCGAGTTCTTTTAGACCTTTATATGAACTGTTCTGTTTTTGTTGCTGGTTTTATTTTGTTGCTTTACGTCTATTATTTTAATTTTGTGTTTTACATATCTCATGTATCTCTACAACTCCCACCTCATGGATGACTTTGGGTGTTGGACACTTTTAGAAGTAAAAGAAACAAATAAATAAAATATGGTATGTGTGTTTAGGGCCAATAAAACAAGAGTCTGCCTAGTGGGCTACATGATTGTGCATTTTGAGGTTGTTGTTTTTCTTTCTAGATGCTACAGAATAACTTAAGCAAGGTTCATTTTTCATAAATGCTTTGCCCAAAAAATGTAACACTGTTTCTCCAAATCTATCATGCTGAGCATCTTTGTTTACAGATGTCACAGACTCTCCAGGGAGAATAAGTGCAGGCTCTAATGATACAAAATACCGCTGGAAAGCTGAGTCTTATCTTTGACTAATGTGGAAGTTGGTCCTAAGAGAGCTGCAGTAAAGTACTGTGCTTTTATGGCAAAGCAGCTGCTCGTGAAACGATTTCTATTTTATTTCCGGTATGGAGAGTTACCATTGTATTGGTCTCACTGTCACAGAGCAACAATATCTGCTTCCATTGGTGGAAGGGAAAACAGATGAAATAGGGTCTGAGTCCCTGCTTTTGCCCTTCTCTTCCTGTGGCCTTTTCCAGTCCCACCAGATAGAAATAATGTGGGCCCTGGCTGTTGCACATGGAGTGCATATACAGAAAAAGAAGAAATCACATAATTTCAAATAACAAATTTTACAATTTGACTGAAGAAATCTGTTAATAGGAAAAACTTTAAATTTCTGAATAGGTGCTTTCCCCTGCAAATGAATAATAGGGGGATAAAACAATTGGGGATAAATGCAACCACATAACCCAACTAGACAGAGTCCTTTTTTTATCCAGGTCCCTTATCCAAGCAATTTCTTACTGCCCTTGGTCCTGCAGTTACCCATTTACAGAAGCTCTGGTTTTCTATGATTTCCTTACCTCCCTTCGTTCCTTCCTTCTTTCTCTCTCTGTCTCACGTTCTGCTTCTCTGTTATTCAGTCTTATGCTTTTATTGCTTAAAATTTGTATTTTTCTCTCCTCAGCTCCAACCAATCAGAAGGATAGTGTCTTGTTCATTTCGGTAAATCCAATTTCAACTTCTTTTTCTCACAATTTGTTTTTCTTTTTCCTTTTGTTAACTCCACTGTGTTAGAAGACAGCAGATTTTGAGAGGCAAATTATGTGTGTGAGAGGTTTCATCCTTCCTTCCCAGTGCACTCCGGTCCTGATCTGAACCAGGCTGAATGAACTAAAAGAAGTACCCAACCCTCAGCGACACACTGCACACTACCTAGCTTGGTTCTAAGTCTGGATCCAACTCAGTATTTATTTGTTGCTGGTATAATTTGAAGACTTTTATTTCATGATGTTTTCAACAAGAGAACACTTACAATAGTGCAGAAACAGTAAAACTGGCAGATTGCTTGTTTCTGAAATACAAAAATTAAATGACTTTTCTGAAATATCTGGTACTACCTGTTTTGCACACACCTTACTGTGATGTATGTGTTGCAACCTGGGGCATACAATGTACAGTTGCGATAGTGGCAATAGCTATCCTAGGACCTCATAATCAAGAGTATGTTGCTTCTGAAATAGGGTGTTGTTATAACCATTGGTAGACCTATCTTTAGTGAATTTGTGTAGCTAAGCCATATTAACTAGGAGTTATCACCATACCTTATGTCAGCGAATTCCGTAATTATGAAAACACTGAACTGACATGAATGCAAGACATTGATTCAGTCTGAATCAAATCATAGGTTCACCCAGTTCACTGTCTTCTGTGAGCATGCCACTTACGCATATCCCCACGAGCAGTTTCAGTGGCCACAGCTCCTTTTCTTACCAGACATGTCCCGGATTGAATGGGTACAGCATCAATTTTGCCAAGATGTGGCTCTTTCTTATAACTTCACAACAATCTTAATCTTAAATAGCCATCTGCCAGTGGTTAGGACAGAACTGGGATTTTACTCAAGTAGAGAGGAACTTAGCAAGCAGGAGGATGTTTGCCCTGGAAACCCTATCCTTTTTAGGAGGGATCTGCAGAGTGGAGGAATCCTGCTTTCTCAAGAGAAGACCCCAACATCGTGGTCAATTCTCTCCTTCTCTCCTAGTGGCTCTCATACCTTTCCAAAATCTACTCTGGTGGGACCTTTTGGAAATGTGGGAGACCTGCAGAGGGAGGGGGGAATTAGCACACCCAGTGCTTCTGCCAGCTGGAGCATTCTGAGTAGAACAGAGATTAGAGTATGTTTCTGATGGTGAATAACAATCTGGATTTCACCCAATATCTCAGCAGAACACATTAGTAGTTATAAAGGCCTTTAACGAAGGAGGGAGGCAGCCTCACAAATATGCATATGTTTCTCAGCAACTGCTGGGTTAATGGACTGAACTGAGAAAATATACCTTGCCAGTACTGAAACATTGTCACTGAGTCCACCATTTCCATGCACAATTGTGCTTTCCATGTTGTTGTTGTTGTTGTTGTTGTTGTTGTTGTTGAATAAGCCTGTGAGATAGGTTGGGCTGTGAGTCTGTAACTGGCCTGAAATCACCCAGTAGCTGAGCAGGAGAGAAACCAGTTCTCCTGAATCCCAATCCTGCACTTTTAGCTACTACATCACCTTGGCTCTCTTTAGACATAGTGCTACTGTTAAAATGTGTTCAGTATTTGGGGACCATTCTCATTCAGTGTGATAGAAATTACTTTTGAAAAGAAATTCAAAGGAGAAGAACATTTGGGAGAAATTCTTAGGGGTGGGTTTGGGATTTTTGCACTTACCTTACTAATAAGGTTGCCAAGGAGAGTGTGTGTTTGTTGTTCAGTGTACACCCATCTTTCTGGTACCCTGTAGTCACTTCAGCTTTCTGCACTTCAGTGAAGCCCAGCTGAAGGCAGTAATTCTTTCTATAGGGCATTTTTATATCATGAAGTGCAGGCAGCCTGAAAGAATACTAAGCATGGAGAGATGTATATTAGAAGAAAAAACACACGGTGTGCTCTTGGCCACTGCCAAATTTTCTCCTGCCAGTGTGTGTGTGTGTTGCCCCCACATACAAACAATGCCTATGGCACTAGGTTCGGGGCACAATGAGGGATGTAAAATAATTTATTTTATTTATTTATTAAAACATTTCTATGCCGCCCCATTCGCCGAAGCCTCGGGGCGGCTCACAAAATAAAATAATGTCCAGGTTACCAACATTATTGCTGCTACCGCCACTTACGGTAGCACAATCTACAAAAATCCTGAGGAAAAAAAATGAAAGAAGCTTTGTTTCAACCATACTGGAGCACACCTCTGAGAACTTGTTTGAGAATTTCTCTTTTCTTATGGAGAAATTCATTAAAATTATCCCCCATTCCTCTACTGAAAAATAGGATGGAGAATTTGCAAGACAGAGAATTTGCAAGAGCTATATAGTTGGGAACACGGGTTCCTGAAGGATCATATTATCCAAACAGTACCTACCCAAGATCTTTACTGGGGTCTATATCCATTGTGAAGTAAGTGGGGAATGAATAGTGATGGAAAGGAGAACTTGTTTGTTTGCTGTTGTGTCAGCCCAGCTCTGGAGCGATCTTTCTAGGCAGGCTTGTCTGGCACCATCTTTTCTGCCACAGTGAAACTAGGCACATGCCCTTTAATTTTCCAGGCCTTTAAAACATCTGGTCAAGATGATTTTACTTTCCTCTCCCGCTGAGTGCATTTTATTCTTGTCACTCCTGTTTTAATATTGGCATTGATTTGTTATTTTATTACCTTAATTGCTTTTATTGATTGTGAGAGGCCTGGAGAGCATTATTTCTGGAAAATGGGATATACATTTTACAAATAAATAAATAAACAAACAAACACATTGTGGCAAAAAATGAGTTAAATGCTGCAGTCCCATCCCCACTTTCTTGACAGTAAGCCCAGTCGTACTCAGTGGGAAGTACTTTTGAGTAGACATGTATAGGATTTCACTGTTAGATTCCTAGTTAAGACTTTCCTGTTTCACTTATGCCTCTTTTGCTTCTCAGGTTACTGAGGCTGTTGGGTAATTCAATCAAGTGCTCCTCTGCGCTTCTAAAATAGCCCTTGCTGCTGTACAATCTTAATGAATTATGAACTTTTATTATTGTGCACAGTTAATTAACTGTTCTAGACGAGTAATAGAAAAGTCATAACTTGTACACTTCCTTGGAACCAAGCCCCACTGACTACTATACAACTGATTTCATAGCCAACATGGTTGGATAATTCTTTTTTTTTCCTCCTAGGTACTATTAATTATACCTGCATATTTGATTTGGAACTATAATATCTCACAAATCTACGCAATTTCATTTTTATTCTAAGGGGATGCTTTCTGTATCTATGTACTATGCCACAAACCAATGACATTGACACAGTTATCCATCTAAAATTGTGGTTTGCGGCACTGCACTTGTCTGGCACAACTATTGGCCAGCAATGCATCATCCCAAGCATTTTATCAATGAAGCAGGTCTTAGAAATGGACCATGAATAGGCTGAGCTGCCAGATGACAAAGAGGGATCTTAACTCACTGAATTGGTTGACATGTGAAGAAGTCCCACTGTTTTAAATTAAATTTACTTTCAAGTTACTTACTTAGAATCAAAGTGTGAAAATTTAGCCTATCAGGATGAGCACCATTTTCTTATTAGGCCCACTTTGTTTTAAAAAGCAAATTACATTAAATATCAAATTATGTTAAGGGATTTAAATTCATTGTTACAAGCACACAGAAAGATTAGAGTTCATTTCCATTTTAAATACTTACAAACATGCCTACCAAGTGGGACAAACATGTTGAACAAGATCCCAAGGCTCAGGATTACAGGGATCTGACAGCAGTCAATACAAAGCAATGCCAGCATGGCACAGGGGTAGGAGGTCCACTGGAATATCTTTGTCATGAGCAGTGATGAATCTTTGAGTGCCGCGATGCTAATACACAGCATGATTCTCTTCCTGGTGTTCATTATCTCACACCTTGTAAGCAGGCACTTCAAAAGGTGGATTCCTGAAGAAGAGATCATTTTAATGCCACTCTTTATAATTGGGAACATTTCATATGCACTTCATGTCATCCTGCAGCTTGTGGTTTCTTGTTGAAAACCAGAGGATACACCATCCCCCCGCCCCACACAACTGTTGTGGTTATAAAGAAGGGCCAGCTTGAGAATTATACCCAGTACTCTTTCTAGATATCGCATTTTAATATTGATTAATTTCTTCAGAACTTTCAACTCACACTGGGCCTTCCTGATGTCTATATAAAGGTTTCATTCTGCAAGTGTTTAAAAGCAACTTACTGATGAAATATATATATTAAAATACCAATTTGTTGAATTTCTATTTTTTAAAGGTTGCTTACGTTTTCCTGGATTGTTAAATGACAGACCTGTATAAAAGAACTTTTCCTAAGATTTAGGTGAGTTAGGTGATTCTCTGGCAACTTCAGGGATTTCTCTGCTCTTTTTCATGTCAAAGACTGGGCACTTTCACAAGCTATCTCAGGAACACCACCAATTTCTGGGGCTGTTAGAAAAAGGCCAGCCATTCTATTATGATGCTTGCTCACTATAACTTGCAAGATGACCATACACAGTCTGTTTCTGCGACTCAGGCCCATGGCTTTGGCCGGACTATGGGCTCAAAGGCCTCTGGATAGCCTGTCTTAGCAATAGCTCTGGGGCTGCCAAAAGCAGCTCCTTGTCTGTGCACCTAAGCTTTGTGTGTCTAAGCTACAGATCATTTAAGAGCCAGTTGATCACATGCACTGAGAGGAAACCATCTAGATGTTTGGAAAGTAGTTCCTGGCATAATTGCAAGTGTTAAGGGTAAGCAGTTATCGGAAAAGTTCAGCTAACACCAAGCTAGCTCAGAGAAGTACCTGACAAACCCAAAAATATCATGGAAAAAGGTTTTCAAAATGGTACCAGCAAAACACCTAGCAACAAGACCTCAGTGATGTTACTTTGATGGTGCCATGATGGGGAGCCAGGAATGGACAATTTGAAACTGAAGAGCACTTGGACATGAGCCATGCTGCAGACCTGTTTTGCATGCAAAATAAATGGTTTAAGTGTTTCCTGGGGATTGCTTCCCTATTTCCTGATAATTAAGTCCCTTAGGGGAAAAGACCAAGGACAATTTTGCAACAGGGCTTTCAAAGCCTGTCTGCGGGGACTTCTGTACTGGCCTGGCCGAAAATATTCGGCTGCATAAAGCAAAGGTCAAGGAGGTAATGCCTCCAGAAGCTGACTAGATTGTCAGTTGAATCAGAGGGCAGCAGGCCAACTCAGGGGATGCAGGGCAGGCAACACGGTGCATGACCTCCCAACATCTCTCAGCAGCTTGCTCAACTTTTTGCCTAGCACCTAGTCATGGCCAACTGCAACAGCCATGGCTCTGGCCTCCAAGTACATGTCAGATGAAGCCTGCCAGAGTTCATGCCCTGGACTGACCATCTCTCTTCCTGCTTGTTCAGAGCGCTTTTTCCAACCTGACCACAAAAACTGGAACATACAGAAAATCTGCTTAGCACTAGTATCTGGCCTTCACCTAAAAGGCTGTTATATCACCAAAAAGTAGAATATCAGCTTTCCAAGAATAACAGAGAGATTACTTGAATGGAGGTTATTTTTTACTTTGAACAGTGGCCAGTTTGCTTTGGCTGCTGTGAGATACTGACAAAAATATTTTGATGTGGATATAGTCAGCTGGAAGTATAATATTTGATATGCTATTAACGCTTGTCTTTAATTTCTGCTAAAGGATTCTGTTTTCTGGCCATGATATTGTGAGTTTTTACCTTGCAATTACATTTTATTCTTTATATGAGCCTTAGATTAAAATTATGGGTGACTAGTCAGTAAGGCTGAAGCTTCCTATCCTTGAGTGATGCCATCATTAAGAATAAATTCAAGCCATTTTCTAGCTGTATACTGTTTTTTAATATAAAATATCGCACATGGCTTAGTCTCATGTCACCTGCCCCAACAGGCTGTGTGTGGAACTGCTTTCCAAAAATGTTCAGAAATGGCAGGTATTCCAGAATGCTCTGACCGAACTGTTGACTGGGCGCTGCTTGTAGGGAGAATACAGTTCTGTTGCTCAGTTTACTGGCCACTGGTCTGTTTCTGGATGGAATCCAAACCACTGGTTGTGACATACAAATAGATGTGTTTGGGGGCAGTGTGAAAGGGACCTTTTTGGTTGCTGCTCCCAGGCTTTGGAACAACTTCCTACTGGAGTTCATTCTGCCACTGTTGTCCTACCAGCAAGCAAAGACTGTTTTTTTCAGGAAGGTGTTTGATCGGTAAGTGCTGACTTGGGTGCAGTATTTTATTATATTTTGCAATTATGTTTTTATTGTATTTTAATACATTGTTTCATAATTTTATTCAGATTTTGATTGACAATCCTGGCAAGAACTCTGAGGCACCTGGATTGTGACTGATTGCTAAGCCAAGCAACCTCTCATTGGTGGCTGGCTCAAGAGTATGGAGGAAGGGCAGGGTCCTTGCACCATACACGCAGAGAACTGACCAGCAGGAATGTGCTGGCCCATCATGGGCCCCTTGGTCCATTTTCATAGGTGGTAGACAATGAAAGCTGGATTTACAGTGATTGATCTGGGTCTTTGAGCCAGGATGGTATCTTGTAGATGGAGACAATGGACCATGACCTGAACTCTCCTGAGGCTAAAAAGTACTCACATGAATCTGCTATACAATTGTTTCTCTAGTAGCAAATTGTCGTATGAGCTAATAATTTTATTACTAACTCTGTACAATTCATCTCTCTTCTGAATCCATTCTAGTGGTGACAGTCATTATAACAACAACCACTTCAGAAGAAACCAATATGTGTATACTCACACATTAAAGATGGGATTTTTTTAGTTTAAAATTCTCCAAACTTTACTTCAGAGCTTGGTTTAGCTCATTTCAATTTTCATTTGTGATTTGTTTGACAGTTTGTTTGAAAAGGAAAAATCTGCATTTTAAACTGGAAAAGTGTGCATTTCTGAGTGTGTTTTTCAAAACTGTACATATTTTTCTATTGACTAAACATGAAAAGGAGAAGCATATTGCTTGAAAAAACATGTGTTTAAAAGCATTCATTTTCCAAAAATATGAATATTATTCCAATGTGATGGCAAGGTTAGGAATTTGCACATGTTCTTTTTAAATGCACATTCACATTTGTGTTCAGGGTTGTAAATGGGGCAAATCCAAATGATTTGTATACTGAACTACTAGTACATTCCTAATGCAGATATATTATGGAATCGTTTATATGAATGTTCTTATTATATGACATCAAGTTGTCTCTGACTTATGGCAATCCTATTAATGAAAGCTCTTCAAAATGCCCTATCCATGGCAGCCCTGCTCAACTATTGTAAATTCAAGGCTGTGGTTTCCTTTATGAGTAAATTCAGCTCATATTTGGTCTTCCTTTTCTTCTGCATTTCTCTTTCCCTAGCATGATAGCCTTCTCCAGTACGCCTTGCCTTCTCATGAAATGTCCAAAGTATGTACCTAGATAATATGAAATGTGCCTGGATCAGAACAGTGCAAGAACTGGTGTGGTGGGTTAAAACTTGGATATAAATGAAATAATGATGATAATGATAATAACGTGCATAAGAGCTTTACATTCTTCCTTTCAAATGAGACACCCCCACCCCACAGACACACACAAAACCCTTCCAAGTTGTGTGTGGAGGAGGCCTTTAGATATGACAGCCAAATGGTATGACTAGATGCTGGGGAAACATAGTCTTTTCCCCATGTACAAGTTGGGCTGAACTTAAACAGAAAAAGAGAAGGAGAAATGGATTTTTCTAATGTGGTATTATGTTTGGGAGCAACTCAGAAAGACAGTAAAGATGTTTATATTAACATAAATATTTTCATGAATAATAAATTACAATTTCCAAAATATTCTACATCTAGTGTGAAGAATATTAGAACTGAAGGATCCTGAACCCAGGAATTTGTTTTAAGGACCAGAACGGATCTGGGGTCATAGTCTTTCTTCACATTTTGATATGGAATCATTTAGTTCTTCGTCGTGGCTCCTGTGCATCACACATATGGGTGCTGCACCTGCGCAGTGCTTATGACTGGAAAGAGTCAAAAGCTTAATGGTTTTGGCGGGAATTCCGCACCCCTCCCCTACAATGGTATAAAAAAGATGGAGTGTCCGCCATTTCCTCAGTCTTCTTGTGACTGCCGTTCGCTGTGCCTCAAGCCTTTCATCTCTCAGTTTGTACACATTTATCTAGTACTATTATCTCTTAGTATTACGATTTCAAGTTTTTCCCTCCCTGTTAGAAGTTTTCTTCTCAATTTCCTCCTTTTCCCTGTTTCAAAAAAACAAACAAACAAACAATTACCTCTCTGTTCTATCTACTTTACTATCCTCTCGTTCTTCCTCGATGGTGCAGCGTGTGGCTTTCCGCAAGTGCTCTCAGTGCGGGTCCAAAATGTCACCTACTGACCCACACGACCTGTGCCTTCTCTACCTTGGAGAAGGACACAGAACTGATAAATGCAGCCACTGCCAGGCCTTTACCGAGCAGGTGAGAAAAAATCGAGAGAATCGCCTGCACAAACTCTTGTGGGACCAAGCCCTGCTCCAGTCTGACCAAGTGGTGGGCAAATCTGTTCCTCTGTCCTCCAGTTCCACCACACCTCCACCCTGCCCATCGGCTGATGGTGCTCCTGTGCTGGAGGGTCAACGCTCCTCTTCAGTTCACACAAACAAAAGGAGAAGAGGAAGCATAGCAGATCCAACAAGTTCTCAGGCCATCAAAAGCCTAAGAAGGACAAGACGAAGAAGTTGGCTCATAAGTCTAAGAAACCCTATCATCCCAGGCACCGTAATTTGGGTTTGTCCGCCCCATCAATTACGACGGCTGTCTCGGTACCGACGCCAACCGGACTGGCTCTCCAGTTGGCCATGCAAGTGACCCCGCCTGGGTCTCCAAGACAGATCGCACCTTCGGTCCAGTCTTCCCCTGAGCAATAGGATGTTCCCTTGCCGGGATCAATTTCTGAAGGAGAGATTCGTGACTTTCCTCCATTGGCTCGTTCACTTACTCCACAACCATCACACGAGCCTTCCCCGAGGGCTGCTCTTCAGCAGGTGCGATATCAGCAACACGCCTCCAGTTGTCCCTTGGAAGAATGGGTGTAGCCAACCCATAAGCTGTCTCATCGCAAGCCGTATCAGATGATTATCCACCCTACAGTTACTACCCGTCAGTGCGTGATCGTACCCTCTCTCTGGTACCAAGAGATGCTCCTTCAACCTCGAGAGTGGCTCAGTCCAGGTGTTCCACTTCGCCTATTGACCCCTCTTCTAGTCCACCTCACTACTATTCGGACTCGGAGGACCGAAGTGGCTTCGACTTCACCAGACGCGGTGATTTCTACTCAAGGCTCCAGCTCACCAGAGGAACCCAATGTAACCTTTGGGGAACTGATGGCAAGGCTTATGAGGTCACTTGAGATCGAGGCTCAGCACCACTTTGATCCCAATACCGACAAGTTTTATAATATTGTCAAAGGTGAACACTCTGCTGCCTTCATTTTGCCACTAATCACCCCCCTTCACCAGGAAATGATGGAACCATGGAACTATCCTAACCAGCCTCAACCCACCTCATGGAGATATGAGGCCATGTATCGAGTCCATGAGCAGGATATTCCATTCCTCCTGCGTCATCTGAAACCAAACTCGATAGTTGTTGAGTCATCCCAAGGACGTGAATCGAGGGGACACACTACCCCCCGTGATAAGGAGGGCTGCAAGATCGACATGTTGGCTTGCTGGATCTATGCCGCTACAGGACTTGGCCTCTGCATTTCTAAATATGAGGCCATGCTGGCTTGGTACCAATATTTTCTTATGCAGAAGCTAGAAAGTATTACGGCTTCTATTATTATTATTATTATTATTATTATTATTATTATTATTATTATTATTATAACATTTCTATGCCACCCCTTGCCAAAGCCTCGGGCGGCTTACAACACAATAAAATACATTGAAATACAATAGAACATAATAAATTACCACTAAATACAAAAATACAAAAAATACACTGGGAGACCAGCAGAAAGACCTGGCCCAAAACTTCATTAAAGAGGCCAGGCGACCTCCAGGTGGCAGTCCAGCAGCTTTCCACAGTGAGACACCATGTCGATTCCAACTCTAGAGCACTTGTCGGTGCCGTATCTCTCCATCGTCATGCCAGGCTTTGGAATTGCAACTTTCTGAACGAAACGCCGGATTGAAGAGATGCCCTTCGACGGTTCAGGGCTCTTCAACGTGCGGACAGATCACAAGATGAAGACTATCCATGAGTCCAGGGTTACAGCTCATCAGATAGAGGTCCCGAATCAATCGCACCATAAGTGGTCTTGGTCTCATCCATCCTACAGATACCAGCTGCATTCGCAATTTATGGGCCATCAGCAGTTCCAGCCCCACCAACAGCGTCGGAAGCAACAACAACACTTCCAGCAGAACCGTCGTCGTCCCGACTACTACAAATGTCAATGTTGATGGGACGAGCGAACCTCTCCTCTCCTCCTCAACTCACCTTCCACTCTTCCTTTTGGGGATCGGCTGCAAAGTCGACTCCCCATCTGGGAGTCCATCACATCTGATCAGTGGGTTTTATCTATCATACAGCATGGATACAGAATTGAGTTCGATACCGTGCCCCCGCTGGGACCGATCCAATTTATGCCTTATTCATCAGTTCTTATTGACAAAGTTCAGCAGCTTCTTCGTAAAGGAGCAATTCGACAGCTTACATGCTCTGAGGGGCTCCACGGCTTCTACTCAAGATATTTCATGGTCCCTAAGCATGATGGCAGTCTTCGTCCAATTTTGGACCTTCGTGGCATCAATAGGTTCATCAAAACCAAAAAATTTTGGATGACCGCCCTCCAAACTATCCTTCCATTGCTTAGGAGAGAGGATTGGTTTGCTTCTCCGGACATGAAAGTTGCCTATTTTCACATTGCCATTCGCCACAGGCGTTTTCTTCGGTTCACAGTCAGTTCCGACCTGTTCGAGTACAACGTCTTGCCGTTTGGGCTGGCTACAGCCCCCCGGGTTTTTACGAAATGTATGGCCCCGGTGTGCACGCATCTTCGGCTCCAAGGGATTCAAGTTTACCCATACCTGGATGACTGGCTGATCATCTCCCCGTCTAAGGAAGGCCTTCTGTCAGCACTTCAAACTACTTGTACCCTCTTGGACAATTTGGGACTATGCATTAACCATGAGAAATCATGCCTTGCTCCCTCACAGGTCATCGACTTCATTGGAGTCCGTCTTGATTCCACGCTGGCGAGAGCCTTTCTCCCACAGAGTTGGCAGGACAATCTGTGTTCATGGATCCATCAAATCCACATGGACAGAGCTGTTCCAGCACTCTCGGTACAGAAACTTCTCGGCCACATGGCCTCTACAGTCCCTACAGTTTCCCACACCAGGCTACGGATGAGACCCCCAGTTGTGGTTCAACGGACTGTTTCAACCCCAACAAGACTCGCCTCACCAACTCCTCTGCCTCCTGATCTCCATCCTCCGGACTCTATCGTGGTGGACTATGCAGCACAATCTGGCCATGGGCATCCCGTTTCGCCCACCTCACCTGACCCTGACTCTGTTTACCAATGCTTCCCTTACCAAGTGGGGAACCCTATGTGCTGGCCTCCATATACAGGGCACCTGGGACCATCAGGAGTCCACCAGACACATCAATTACCTCAAACTCCTGGTGGTCTTCAAAGCCCTTCGGTCATTCAAGGACACTCTCCAGTGACACGTTGTGCAAGTTGCCTCCGACAACGTTGTCGCTGTATTCTATATAAACAAACAAGGCGGGACCAAGTCCGCCCCCCTGGTGATGCAACTGTGGGACTGGTGCATCCCCAGGGAGATAACCCTCCTCACGGTCACCTGGCTGGTACTGACAATGAGGAGGCCGACGCCCTCAGCAGGCAGATGTTGACGACCCACAAATGGGAACTGGATCGTCCGACCTGCCATTGCCTCTTTCAGACCTGGGGCTCTCCGGACATTGACTTGTTCGCCACTCACATGAAAAAGGTGTGCGGGATGTTCTGCTCCCGTGCCGGCATCGGCCCAGGATTGACAGGAGATGCTCTCATGATCCCTTGGTCCAACATGTTCTTTTATGCATTTCCACCGATCCCACTCATAACGAAGGTCCTAGCCAAAATAGTGTACGACGGTGCCACGGGGATCCTGATCACCCCCTGGTGGCCCCATCAACCATGGTTCCCTACTCTCCTCCGTCTATCTGGCAGCACCTTTCTCCACCTGCCTCTCATACCTCATCTAATAACTCAACAGGATGGAGCTGTTCGTCACCCGAATCTTCCCTCACTCAGTCTAACTGCCTGGCTCATTCGATGAACCACGGGGTCCACTCAGTACTAGCGGATTCAGGGACTCCTACACTTGTCCGACACTGTCCCGATACAACTTCCGTCTCCTGATCCCGGAAGACTCCACATTGAATCCAAGCATTCTCCATCCTGAGATTCAGTTTATTCTCCAGTCTGCCCTAAAACCTGCAACTCATCTGTCTTATGCAGCCAAATGGAAATGCTTCACAACCTTTGCGGAATCCAACAGCTTTACTGCTTCTTCAGCCTCTGTTGAAAATATCCTTCAATTTCTCTTATCACTCCATCAATCAGGACTTAAGCCATTGTCTATTAAGGTTTATATAGCCGTAATTTCCCACTACCGCAGGCAAGTGCAGGGTTCTTTGGTTTTTTCTCATACCTTCATAGATTAATTCCTCAAGGGCTTACAGAACCTGCAACCACCACTTCGTCCAATTATTCCTACCTGGAGCCTCTCGGTTGTTCTCCAGGCACTCACCTGAGCTCCTTTCAAGCCCCTGGCAACTACTGACTTACATCTCCTGTCTTGGAAGACTGCCTTCCTCGTCGCAGTCACGTCTGCTAGTGAACTCTGTGCACTTTGGATAGATCCTCCTTACTTTAGCTTCCATAAGGAGAAAGTTGTTCTCCGCACCGATCCGGCATTCTTACCCAAGATTGTGTCTCCTTTCCATATTAACCAGGACATTGTCTTAGTAGTATTTTTCCCACGTCCGCTACACCAATTGAATGGTCGTTGCATTCTCTTGATGTTCGTCGCTGCCTTGCCTTCTACAGGTCTCGCACGGAGTCTTTCTGTAAACCTAACTGCCTCTTTGTTAAATACTCAGACTATGATAAGGGCTCCCCTGTTGGTTCTCAGAGGTTTTCAAAGTGGATTGTACAGACCATCGAACTAGCCTATCAGCTTGCCAAGCCTGACCTACCTGTTATGCCCAGAGGGCATTCCACGAGGGCGGTAGCAGCCTCCTCTGCTTTTACTGCTGGCATTCCAATCCAGGACATTTGCAAGGCTGCTACTTGGACTATTCCTTGCACCTTTGCCAGGCATTACCGCCTTGATGTGCGTGCCAGACACGACTGCTCCTTTGGTTGGGCAGTCCTTTCTTCTGTCCTTCAATGATGACACCGCCTGCCTTCGGGTTTGGTAAGCTTGCATATGTGTGATGCACAGAGGCCACGATGAAGAAAGGCAGGTTGCTCACCTGTAACTGTCGTTCTTCGAGTGGCCATCTGTGCATTCACACAACCCACCCGCCGGGCCCGCTCGATGTCAGTGAATGGGTTTATATGGTACCATTTCTTTTGATACCGGTCCCGTTAGTGCCTTTTTTTCTCTACAGTTCAGCAGATTCCCTGCAATATCTCTCGCTCCCACGAGGGGCCAAACAATCAGTCTCCAGTGGACTGAGGAAATGGCGGGCACTCCGCCTTTTTTATACCATTGTGGGAGAGGGGTGTGGAGTTCCCGCCAAAACTGTTAAGGTTTTGAATCTTTCCGACCAGAGGCACTGCACAGGTGCAGCACCCATATGTGTGAATGCACAGATGGCCACTCAAAGAATGACAGTTACTGGTGAGCAACTTGCCTTTATTTTGTTGCTGCCTTGGGAATTGTGGAATTCTAGTCATTTTTCTATCTACACATGCATAGGATACTCTTTCATGTAGATATTGTTTATTATATTTATTATTTTAATTAGTTCTACTGTGTTGTGTATGTACTTTTTTGGATTCTGCTTTTCAGTTTGTTAGTTGCTATGAAATGTTACTATTTGAAGAACAGGACTAAAAATTCTTAAATAAAGAAATAATCCCCAGTTCATTAATCTATCAGTTAATCTGATTCAAGCCTGCAGCTCTCACTTTAGAACTTGCATCATTGATGAGTCCAATATAATTTAATAAACTTGCAGAAAAATATAATGGTATATTTTCTAATTTATATTAGAGTGACACCTGTGGCAGGTGAAATAAAAATGATGTGCATTATCAATAATGAACATATAGCACTCTGAAGTTACACCTCTTCTACAATCAGATGCATGCCTACTCAGAATTAAGTCCTATTATGTTCAGCAAGGCATAACCCTGGCTAATGCCAGTTAATTATGACAATATACAGATGTTTGGGTACCAAGGAGAACACAAAAAGTTACAATGAGAATATAGTTAAGAATTCCTTGACAATCCAGTTTCAGATTCTTCAGCCTTAAAATGTTGTATTTCTATGTAGACAATAAATAGCCCTTTAGTTGATGTGTACTGTTGGTTGATGCATGGAATTTGGGTCTTCAGCAACACAGCAGACTGTTACTGCCCTTCTTTATTCCCAACAACAATTATTATTATTTGTAGGAGGTGAGATTAGTTTACATGAGACAATTGTATCCTACTCTTTGCTGACCAAGCATAATATTGGATAGGGTTTTCAAACTGTGACAATTTTTATAAGTGCAAATGCAACATGCAATAAAGCAAAGGACAACAGAAGTTTTAAATGCTTTTAACCAAAGAAGAAAGCAAATTTCATGATGATGATGACAGTGATGTAACATGAAGATACTTTTGGTTCTCTAGCTTCCATAGAACTGGAAGGAAGAAATGTAGTGAGAAAAAACTACAACCCTAAAGATCTCCAATCCTCTGTGTCACTGATTGCTTCATTTTTCTAGTGTAGATTACCACTGAATTCCACAGCAGGAGGTGATGCCCATGCATGAAAGAACAAACATGTGAAGTTAAAACTACATTTAAAAAAAATGAGGGAGTCTTTTGACCAGGTGTATATCTTGCTGGATTATTGGTGAAACTCCAACAGGATAAATAATTTGGAGATCAGAGAGAGTATATTTTGTTACAACAAAACCCATCTTTCCATTTGCACCTTTAATAACATTCCCTAAGACAGGGGATCTCAGACTGTGGGGTTCCCCCAAAAGGAAGGGGGTCCAACTAGAGAGCTGTGCATTTGTAAAGAGTGAGAGGATCATAAGGCAAGCAGACTTACACATTTTAAAAACACACAAAACCAGTATCATTTCTTGAAAAATCCTTCAGTTCCATATCAGAAACCCCATGTCAGTCCCTCACCCCTTGAATCACTAGGGGAGCCTGAAATATGTCCCATCCCAAATCTCCTACCTTTTGTCTGTTGTTTTCTCCAATGACCCATTGATGTTTTCTCTCCCTCACATAGAAAATCGCTAATCCCAGGAAGCTCAGCTTACCTGCACTGAGGATTCTCAATGTGTGAATGCGACAATGATGTTGAGAGAAGGGAGTTCAGGCACTGAGGAACATCTTGAGACAGTCAGGCCTGTAAAAGAGGGATGGGCTCAGTTTGAACTGACACAGTACCAGAGTGCTGGTGCTAAATGTATAAAAAAGCAGAACAACCTTTAAACAGAATCCTGGGAGAATGCTCAAAGGAGCTGGACAGGTTTGGGATCATCCGTAGGGGATGGAAATGAAAACATTTCTGATTGCCTGAAAGGAGAAGAAAAGCCATGAGCATTAGGCAAAACATGCTCGTCATTCAGAGGCCTAAATGAGAGCCAGTGCAGGGTGATGGTTAGAGTGCTGGACTACAGCTCTGAGATATCCAGGTTCTGTCCTCCCTCAGCCATGGAGCTTGTATTTCATGGCCTGTAATCCCTTTGCCCCTGACTCTGGACTTCTGGGGTACAAGGAATTTTCATGGCAGATGCACCATATTTCTGACTGTTATTAGCAATGACCTGGTTATCCCCCAAAGCCCAACAAACCTCTTATTAAGATATTTTAAATTTTAATAAATTTAATAGAGATTTTAATACATCAAATTATTAAATATAAATTTATTATTTATTATAAATCTCTTATAATATTATCAGGGGCACTGCCTGCCCGAGAGGGTGAGTCAGAAAAGATGCCACTAACTGACCAAGAGTCTCCTGGCCAAGTACCAGGAATACAGTGATGTAACCAAAACAAAGAAACAGCTCACAAACTATATGATAATAGACCTCATACATGGAACTCAGAGTCCTATCAACTGGGCTTACTTCCTGTCCAAACCAGAACTGGCTGTTTTATAGGAGTTCTCAAAAAAGAAAGTGAGAGAGAAAAAAAGGAGAGGGAGGGAGGGAGAGGTCTATACCTAACTCTTCACTTTCCCATGGCTACCCTGCCTTTTTTCCACTTCTGCAATAATTACTGAGCACTAAATAAAATTTCAGTCCTCAGCCAGTACCTTCTTCCATTAATTCCAGCATGTTTACACCTTCAAGCTGCAGTTGCATATACTAAGCTACATTTTGAGGGGCTCATAACCTGGGCCAAATACATGATGAGGATGAATAGAAAACTGCATTGCACAAATGGTACAGCTGCTGTGAATACAATGTAATGCCATCTGGTCTGTGCAATACTGGGGCAGTGTTCCCACATTTTATGAACAACTCTTTTCCTTTTATAATACCCTGATATTTCTTCCTTCACCCATGGAACCATGTTCTTCTTCCCTGATAATACCAGAAATGAAGTTCATTGGCGGGAGCTTCAAGAAAGATAACAGGAAGTACTTCTTCACACAGGACAGGGTTAAAACTATGAACTTAGCTCCCACAAGATACAGTAATGGCCACCAATCTGAATGGCTTTAAAAGATGATTGGACAAATTCATGAAGGATACAAAGCTATCAATGCCCACCAGTCCTGATGGCTACATGGCACCTCAGCATCAGAGCAGTGTGCATAAATTGCTGGAGAACTTGGGAAGGGAAGTGTTGTTATATTCAGGTCCTGCTTGGGGGTTTCCTTGGGCAGCAGGGTGGCCACTATGTGAACAGAATGTTGTACTAGGTGGATCCTTGATCTGACTCAATATGCTTCATCTCACATTCTAAGCCATAAAAGGAAAGTCCCCATCACCACATCATTCTTCCTGTTGAGGAATATAGCACTCCTGAATTGCCAGACCTAAACCCCAGTCTTTTACAGCTGCAGAATAAGAAGCAAGAAGTTATAGAGATGGAAAATGCAGCCCATGGTCATCATCCTCACTCTGGGATACTTTGTGTAAATTGACATGGGCTTGTGCTGGTGAATTCTCTTTCACCCGTCTTAATTTCCAGCATCCTGCCTCTCAAGGTGCTGCCAACTAAACATTTTGATTGGTAGCCTCAGAAACACCCTTCCCATGTTAATCCCATGAAGAGGTTCTACATGTCCAAACAGGCCATATTTCTGCGCCCCGGCTCTGCCCTGAAGCTATGCATCTTCCCAATATCCATGTACCGAGCATGGATGAGACATGCGTAGAGTGAGAAGCTGCCCCTTTGTACAAATAAAACCCATGTACATGACTGATGCATGAAGTCAGCTTGATGGTCTGCCTGACTTATGATTTTTTTATACCTTCATCCTCATTCCACCACTTTCTTTCTGTAGACTCAACTACCATAAATGTTTTATAAGCTCAGGTGTTCTTCTGGCAGGTTTTTAAAACATTTCCTTTAATTACGCAGGGCATCACCTGAGTCTGCAGAAGCCATACATTCTTGTTTTTGGATGTTCCCATTTTGCTTCCAAACTGATAGGCATTCAACTACCTGTTAGGAGGAAATAATTTCATCTGTTTTCATGAAACGATCTGCAATATGAAGCTTTACATTCAAGCTGTGAAGATTTATGCCTGCATGCTCTGTAGCAACAGTATTCAGTTCACAGGCAAGTGAAACAAATTACATTTCTTTGACATGGTGGCGGGGTTCACACAGCACAGCAAACAACCCTCTGCTGTTTCCATGGTGTACATATTTTTGCCTGAAGTTATCGGTCACGCGGTTATCTGGGTGGCATGGTTGCCACACTCCTTGTTCCATTTTCCTGGCCTTGCCATGCATCCCAGAAGCTCCTTTGACTGAAATCCAAGTCCCTTCTTGCCTATGGATTGCAGTACCCTCCTCCTGATTGGTCTACTATGGTCCTGAGATGGGTTCTCAGTTCCCTGTTCCACCTCCTGAGTGTACCAGCATGTCTGCAGTGATTCTCAGCTGCTTCTGCCCCCAGACATTTTTATTAAATGAAAATGAAGTTTCACCGCAATTCCCCCTTTCTCCCTCTTTGCATTTTTGCACTGTTTCCCTGTTTTTAAAAGTAAACAGGAAGATGTGTACAATCTTTCAGCTAATGGGAATAAAGCAAGCTGTGATGTATCTGTTGCTAGGAGCTGAAGGCAGTAGAGACAGAAGGCTAGAATAAGGCACTTTACTTACTTATTTTTCTATGGCTTATTCTAAGGCACTTCTTCAGGGGCTCTATGGTGTTTCCATACCAACAATGGTGAAGTGGTGAACCTGGGTCCAGACAACAGGAGAAGCCACAGCGATGTGCAGAAACCTTAAAACAGACTGATTATTTCTGTTCACTGATTATTATTAGTTTCAGGAAACTAATCCTACCTTGCAGAAACTTTGGAACTAGGTCCCAAGGACAAAACAATCCCACATGAGATTTCACCATGGCTCCTCATGCTGTGCAAACCTACCCTGTGTCCATGCAGATTATGTAGATTTCTCAAACAAACGTGTCTTGGTTCTCATTGGTGTTTTGGCAGGTTAGAACAGTCAGTGCCACAGTTTGACAAATGGCTCTGTCCTGTTCTTCACAGTGAATGCTGGGAACTGGCAGCAGCTGGGGAAGATCCTGGAGCCCATTATCTCTTCTTTGGCTTCTTTCCTGAAGCTGGCAGTTCAGCTGGATCAAGCAGCCCAAGAGGCCTGTTGGAAAAGCACCTGGGACTTAAAGGAACCACTGCCCATATCAATTGGAAGAAGGAAAAGGAAGGAACTGGTGAAGAAGAAGTCTTGTCTTGCCTAGTCCACTATAAAGCAAAAGCTAATAGGCACATATTCTTAATATACCATTCTTAGTTAATCATGGATAGACACAATAATAAAGACAGAATGCTGATCCTGTTGGGCTGTGAGCAAGGTGACTTGACAGGTAAAATGCTCAGGAGCTTGGGACTGAAGATTGATATAGAATAAATACAGAGATTTTTTGCTGGTAGTGGTGGTGGTAGTGGTGGCGGCGGTCCCAATTACTAGAGCTGAAGTGATTAAGTGGAATGTTCATAAACATTGCATCTGCTGAGGGAAGTTGTCAGAAAAATAAAATTGTAACAGCTTCCTTCTGTAATATATATGAACAATTAGTTTGTCTCAGTAAATCTCACTGCATAAGAAATCAGTAAATCTCACTGCACAGAAAAGAGATGGACCCAAGAAACAGTAGCTAGGAGAATTTGGCAAGATTAAAGTAAAAACCTCATTTATGATCCTGGAAATGAAAGGAGATAAACTGTTTGAAAGAAGGAAGTGGATCAGGCAAATGATGCTGACATAAAATCAGAACCATAGGTTTGCTTGTTTCAAGCAGCACAAACAGAACAGAAATAATGTTTTTCTACTACTACCATGAAAAGGTATGACTAGGTTTTAATAGAGCACTGCCTAGCAATGGTGACACAAGCCCTGGTAACTTCCCAGTTGGATTATTGTAACATGCTCTATGTGGGGCTGCCCTTGAAAATGGTCTGGATACTTCAATTGGTACAAAATAGAGCTGCCAGGCTGCTGACGGGGCCCGGCCATTATTCTCATAAAATGCCGGTCCTCTACCAGCTTAACTGGCTCCCAATTGAAGTCCGGGGCAATTCAAGGTGCTATAAAGCCCTAAATAGCCCTAAATAGCTTGGGACCAGGATACCTGAAAGAACATCACCTCCCCTATATGCCCTCATGCCCCTTAAGATCGGCAGTGGAGGCCTTGCTCCGGGAACCCTCTTTGAAGGAGGTATGGAAGGTATCCACCTGGAGGAGGGCCTTCTCTGCGGTGGCGCCCAGATTATGGAATACACTCCCCAGAGAGGTCCACCTAGCACCAACTCTCTACTCTTTCCGGAGCCAGGTAAAGACCTTTTTATTTCACCACCATTTTAATTAATATCACTAATTTTAATACAAAAATTAATAGTAACATCAATTTTATACAGTTGCCTTTTTTCTTTTCTCCTTTTTTAGTTGTGAATTGTAGTTTTGTATGATTGTTGATTGTTATTGGCAATTTATATTGTTATTTTATCTTTGTAAGCTGTCCTGAGGCTCCTTGCATAGAAATGTTTTAATTAAATTAATATTCAGTAAGGGAGCTTGCACATTTTTCTCACAGGGAAACAACATACACTCTCAAAATGAGGATAGTATATGAATCTGCCCATCAGGAATATCAACTTGTTAAGGGAAGCCTACCTCTTTTTATAGTCTTCCGGAGTACAAAATCTTGCAAAACAAATGTAAAATCACAACAAAACCATCTAAAAAGGGATGTGAGAAGACATTGTTGAACCCAATAGCACCAAACATATTTAAAGGGAAGAAAAACAGTTGGAGTTTTATATTTATTCAAAATATAAAACTATTCAAGGAAGACAGTGAAAGGCTGGAAACTTTATTTTTTTGCAATGACCTTAACAACACATGTTGAAGGGATACAAACCTGAAACCATGTTTTTATTAAATAACTTTGCAAAATACAAAGACTTTAGAAGTAATACAAAGCCGCTGGAATGGATGGGTGAGAATTTCAGTTTAGTTCAGTTTTTGATAAGTTTTTATCTTTACTTGAAAAATTCTTCATATTGAAAATTCACAAGCAATGAAGGTGGAAGAGCCTCTTTGTTACTTCCTGTTCTATCAATGGTAAAGCTGTAAGCTCCTCAGATCAGAGAATTGTGCTTTTGCTAGTGGTTCCTTCTAAAGAACTATGTTACATGGATGGAACTTAATTAACAAGAATTATTATTATTGATAAGGACATTTATTTATTTATTTATTTATTTATTTATTTATTTATTATTTCGATTTATATCCTGCCTTTTTCCTACAAAGGGCTCAAGGCAGCTTACATTTCCTCCTCCATCTTATCCCCACAACAACAACCCTGTGAGGTAGGTTGGGCTGATAGTTTGGGACTGGCCCAAAGTCACCCAGTTGGCTCCATGGCTGAGCGGGGACTAGAACCCAGATCACCTGAGTCCCAGTCCCATGCTCTTAACCACTACACCACACTGGCTCTCAAATTAAATAATGCAAATTAAAATTAACTACAAACTATTCATTGGTGCCTATTTTGGTTCAGACCTAGTTTTCATAATGCAAGGAACACTGCATTCTCTCAAGGAAGTATATTAGGAATTACTTTTACTTTTTCACAAAGTACCTGGAGTCATGGGGGATGTGCAATGGTGATGTTGCACATCCCCCCATGAAAGATGAAACATTTCATGATGGTAAAGTCCTACACAGGCTGAAGAGCTCCAAAATAGTCTTCATAACCAAAGTAATTGGACAACTGAATAGCAGGGGGTTCTGGTAGGCACTGGATTACAATTACAAATGTGGCAACTGAAAGTCTTCCTAAAATTTATTTTCAGAAGTACTTACATATTACTTGATCTAGGTCAATTATTTGAAATCATAAAGTCACTCATGTGATTAATTTGCATGGATTTTCTCTAGAATACTTTGCTCAGTCTGAACCACTGGTAAGTTTAAAAAGAGAACAACAGACATGTTTATCCAGCAAGTCTTATCCCTGTTAGTGGAAGTAAAAATAGCACCATGCCTTATGTTTAGGCATGCACTGGAGATTTACTTGATAGGTATCCTGAACTACTTTGTAAGTATGTATTTCACTTTATTGAGACTAAGGAAATTTTCTTCTATGGTTTTAGATATTCATATTCTGTGCAATGTAAGCTGCATTTGTGAGGACGTGACTATGGAAGGCAAAATCCATTGTCTGTTTTGAGTATCCCATCAATAAAAAGGCTGGGGTTCTTTTTCTTTAAATTACTTTGAGTGAATACAGACACTGGAATGGCTGTCACCAAATATCAGTAAATAAGGTATTGCCTGGATTGTAGCTATATATAAGTTGACAACTATTACATATCAACAATAATTAACTGGTAAGAAAATTGCTAATTGTAGAGTGGACACTTTTATCTTATTTTATTATGTGTTTGTGATAGACAATGGATTCATAGACTGTTTTATAAGTTCTATTTTAATTTGCATAGGAGTTTTTTGGCTAATTGCTGAAGAAACAAATATTCTGATATATGATAACTTGATTCTGAAATGGCCATTATTAACTAGAAAAGAAATTTTGGGAAAGCAGAGGAAAGATCAGTGAAAGTGTCAGTTCAGTGCGTTGTGACACTAAGAAGGTAAATTTAGTATTAGCAATTGTTCAGAGGCTGGGAACAGAGCATTACCTATTAGTTATTATGGTTTTATACAAATCAATGCTAGTCCCACCTTTAACATAAACAGTCACTCTTTGGCCAAATAACAACAACAGATCCAGAAAAATGTGCAGAAAATGGCAATGAAAATTATGAGGGGATGAAAGATTTTTCCTATAAAAACAATAGGTCTTTTTTGTTTCAAAAAGGGACAGTTAAGCAAGGACATGCAACAGAGATTTATACTGTGATGAATGTTATAGAACTAGTAAACAACAAACTTATGCAGTCTTGTAATACTGGAACTCAGAGTTATCCAATACATTAATGTGCTTGTTCAAGAAGTGGAAAAGGACTTCTGCTTCATGCAATATATAACCAGTTTATGGAACAGATTCTTGCCAAATCTAGTGATGGCTATAAACTTATACAGCTCTCAGAAATTTCTAGAAGATAGGCTGAAAGTTTCTTACGGTGTGGTCATTACAATATGTAACTGGGAATTAGTTAGCTTATATATTACTGATTTGCAATAACTAATATAGTACATCTAATTAGTACATCTAATTAATGTGATTCTCCCATTACGATGCATGAGGCAGGGCTTGAGGGAATAATTTTCTGATATTTGAAGTCAAGCTGGCT
The DNA here is from genome assembly GCF_004798865.1 of Varanus komodoensis. Lineage (NCBI taxonomy): Eukaryota > Metazoa > Chordata > Lepidosauria > Squamata > Varanidae > Varanus > Varanus komodoensis. Next base: position 27,504,726 of record NW_025335761.1, on the reverse strand, counting down.
GCAAAATGGCATGTCACCCACTAGTAGTTGGTTTGATGTTTTATAGTGGTAGGATTTCTGATAGCCTTAAAGCACAACCTCTAAGTGAATAAACAGAAATATGCTGGTAACAAGGTTCCGAACATGAGCAGTAATGAAGCTGGGATCTATTAGCAGAATTTGTATTCTTGGCAGTCCTCGCTATTTGAAAGTATGTAGAAGAGTCATCTTCAGTCTGGTGTCCTCCAGATGTTTTGAACTACAACCCCCCAGAATTCTTGATATACTACCTGTGGTTAATGTGAATTAAAGTTTTGGACATCCTCCTCCATTTAGTCTTCTCAATAATAAACTGTAAGTCTTTGGACAGAATTACAAAAAGCTGTATCTGTGAAGTACTTTAAGTGCTTTACAATGAGTAACTAAAGGAAATGAGAGTATATTTCTGAATAACTTGAAATTATTGCAACAGTAAATAATTGCTTTAAAGGTACTTTAAAGGTACTTAATGGCAGGAGTGGGGAAATTGTGGAAGGTGGTAGAAGATTGTGGAAGGTGGACTACTCTAATTCAGATCATCCTACCATTCTTTGATAGTTTGGGCTTGAGGCACATCGTTCAAATGGCATTCCTCATGGCAGCAAATTCCACAATAAGCTAAGTAATTAAAATTCAGTTGACCCTTTTTTCATCCCAAAGCTGCAGCATGAGGTGGGCTACCTTACACTGCCTAAAGATCTGTATCTTATTACTAGTGAAAATTTGGAGAGACTCACTGCTATTGTGGCTGATGGAAAGAACTTGCAATAGTAATTTAGGTGACTTCTCATCATCACTGAGCTCTTGTTCAGTTATTTTCATATATAATGATGCATTTTGGTTTGCCTTTCAGTGGGGATGGGGGCTTTCACTAATTTTTGGGTTCCACATTATAGGGCAGAGCATATAGATAGGATGTTTAGGCAAGATTGGTTACACTTGCATCCAGTTCCTGCTCCAGGTTTTGAGGCCCTTGGGCAAGACACCGTCCATGAATTCCCTTTCTTAGACCCATTTCTATTAGCTGCTGTTGCTCCTTATCCATATCTCATCCCTCACTTGCTTGACAGGCAGAGCAGTATGAGCATGTCACACTGGATCTGCTGCTCCTCTCCCAGAGTACAGTCCCTGTTGTCTGCCGCTGCAAGAGACAGATGAACAAGCAGGATGCATATGGCGAATGGGAAGCGAGCCCAGAGGACTCCTGTCAGTGGGCCCCTGTTAATGTGCGGGTTCTCACCAGGTGCCCAATTATAACTGCGCTTGCCTTTGGTTGAGTGGACGAACTCTAGTGTAAGTGCCCAAATATGGAGCCATGGCAGTTCCACTCACAAGCTGAGGGTCCATCAGGTCCGTATGCTGGATGGAGTGAGAACTACAGTCCCACCGGCATCTTCTGTGCAACAGGAACAAGTATTTCAGCTCTTGCAAATTGTGTGTGAATTGTAGAAGCCACTTTAATGCCACTGTCTTATAGCTGGGCATGAGTTCCAGTGCCACACTTTGCAATGTAGTAGGGGACTACTAAGATAGATCATCTGCAACTGCAGTGTTGCCAAGCACATTCCAACTCATTTACTCTGAAATAGCTGCTAGAGAATTCAGAAAATTTAAAATTCTGAGACCTGTTCAAAGACATTTGGGAGGTCACAGGAGAGGAAGAGAAGGAAAGCATGCCCACCACCAGCTGAGCGGAGAAGTTGTATCAGGCTCATTCCTTTCTCAAGTATCATGCAGCAGCAGCCATTCCATCAGACTGCAGCAGGAGAGGTGGGAAGCACTGCCATCGCCGTGCTGAGAGATCTGCAATTGCTGGTTCCTCCTGCTAAAAAATCATTTCCATCAGCTGGTAGTTATAGGAACTTAGCAATGAACTAGTGGCAGAGTTGCTTTTCTTCCCAGTTCCTCTTGTGTTGGGTATTTTAGAGTATTCAATCTACAGTTAGAGACTGTCAGGTACAGAAGTTCTAGTGTAGCTGAACTCCCAATAAGTTTTACATCCACAGGAACAAGTGGCAGGCTTAGGAGGCAGGGGAGGATTCCTTGCTGCTTTCTAAAACAGCCACTTGGTTCATACATGATCAGTTATGGTGGCTTGTCATATTCAGGGTGGTTAATAAACTACGCTATTGGATTCAGACAACAAAACAAGCCATCGTTGCTTATTGTGTTGTGTGAAGTCAAACACTAATTTTATTTGGAGGTGCTGCTGGTGGTAGATTTGTGCCTACACACCTTTCCACAAGCAGAAACGGGGTCTTCAGGGCACCTCTGCACTATTCCAAGCCATGCCAGCCAAGATTTATTCACCATAAACTTAATTGGAACAATAATTAGAATGGTAATCAAATTATTGAGTTGTATAAGACATTCTGGGATTCTTTCGCCACTAAAAAAGAATGGCAAAATTCTTCAAATAAATAAGAATGCCAGTTTCTGATGCATATTTGTTTCCATTCAATATAATTCATATTTTGTTCATCCCACAACTGAAGAAAACTAGGTTAGTACTTTCCGCTGTCAGTAAGGCATATTTTTCCTTGCAGTTGAGGTTGTTTTTAAATGATTTTTCCTTCCAATTAATATTTCAATGTTGATGTGCAAAGAATAGTGAGAACAACCAGTGCCATGGCTGTGTTTCTGGAGTAGTAAGTGCAGCCTATACTTATTCATACAATCGACATAAGGTATGGGAATGGCTGAGCAGCTGTTCAGGCTCCAGCACATCAGAAAGGTCAGGGTACAGCAGCCCCACAGAAGCTCAGGCCATTCTGGGTAGGTACGAATCTTGTCATGTGCCACGCTGAGCATTACCTCTTCCATCCCTAGCCCACAAACTCAGTGGGCTACTCACAGGGCAGCTACTGCTCACTTTCCTGTGTAAGTGGAAAGTGGTGGCTGCAAGGAATGGTCACCACTGCTCCAGAGATTTCTTTTGCTTAGAGAATCAAGCCCAGAGATGCTGGAAATGTTGTTCTTTCAGACGTATGGAAGACATCCTTTGTAGCCGCCTGCTCTCACTATCCAGGAAAAGAACAGGAGAACAGAAGCTGTTGCCAGCTCACATTCTTTCTCTGAACAGCACAGCAGAGAGTATTGGGAGCAACACCCCTCACTAGGTGCGGGCTGTGGCAGCATCTTGTGCAAACCAGCTGCTTTGTACCCTCACTTGCTCTCCTGAGCAGACTGGCAATAGGCATTGCATCTGGCTGGTCTAATCCTTCCTGTTGCACACTCTGTGGAGGGGATGGAGAGAGAGAGAGAACGGAAGCAGAGGTGCTGGCTTCTGTGTGAGTACAGCATACTGTAGATGAGCTAGATGTACCAATAATGAGTCACTAGCCAACTTTGCGCAACTAAGATTACTTTCTCTGTATGTTATAGGCACTACCCAAAGAGAGAGGGTAAGCAAGCAGGTAGAGGTTCAGACAAGGAAAGCAACTGGAGGCACTGGCAGATGCTCTTGGCAACCATCAGTTGTTCAGTTCTCACTGGCTAGGTACAAGAATGATGTCAGGTGAGCCAAAGAAGCCAGTGTTGCTTTATTGCATTCTCTCTCTCTCTCAGCAATGGGAATGTCCTCTGATCACTGTGAACCACTCTTAACTGCCCATTTGCCCACTCTCTTTGGGTGGTGCCATGGGAAAGCCAAGACTTGGCACAGAGTAAGTGCACAAGCAAGATGAGAGGCTGGCTGTTTCCAGGAGCAGCTGACTCTGAGGGATCAACCCCCACACATGTCCTCCTTGCAGTGAGAGTGATTCCTCTCTGTCGGCCAGTTTTCAACACACCACCCAGCAGAGCACGAAAGGACAAAGCGGCTGCCGTTTCCGGCTTGTAATCCCTGCCCAGAGGGCATACCACATGCTTTGCCATCTTTGCTGACAACCTTGCCCCCTTAATATGTGGTGGAGAGCACAGGGCCTCCTGGGATGGGGTAAAGGATCCATCAAATACACGCCTGTGCCACACCCTGCTGAGTTCCTTTTGGCAGCAACGGGGCAAAGGGCCTGTTCAATGGTGACTGTCTCCCACTGGAGCAACCTCCCCTCAGCAATAGGCTACCTTGCATGCTTTGGAGCATTATTCAAAATTTGTTTACTCTGGCTTTTCGCAATGGTTAACGTGTCTAAACGTTGTTGTGCTTTATACTGACACTTTGTTTTATAATTCTCTGTAAATTGCTTTGGGATTTAAAGAATGGGAAACTGGAGAACACCGTCTAACAGACAATAAATAAATACGTGTACCCAAACTTTCCCCCACCCAAGATATAAAATAACCAGCCCTGCTTATTTAGTTTTGGGAGGACTTCGGGGTTCTTCTCACTCCAACCTTAACCTGGGCTGGAATGGACAGAGGTAGCAAAGGTCCTCCTCGCTTTAAAAGTCTTCCACAGGTCTCCTTGATTGGCCCAATACTGCAATCCGAGTTGAGCGTTCCTGTCATCCGATTGGCTCAAATTTCCATCCTTCTGGTAAGGCCTGCCCCCCCACACACACGCGGGCGAGAACAGAAAAAACTCTTACTTTTTAAAATACCCCCCCCCCCCCGGCGTCTTTCGCCTATTCTCACACCCCTTCGTCTGCCCCCCAACGCCCTACTGCCTGGGCTCGGAGGGAGTCGGTGGGTGAGGCAGGCAAGGGGAGCGCGAGTCGCTCTCTCCTTACAACCGAAGCCACGAGGTCTCGAACGGTGTGGGGGGGAGCGAGCGAGCGAGCGAGAGCGAGCAAGCGAGCCAGAGAGCAGCAGGGAGGGGGGAGGAGGGGGCGCGAGCGAGCGAGGAGAAGCGGCTCAGCGAGCAACTCCTGACGGAGAGTCTAGCCCGGCAGCGCGCCACAGACACAGACTCGTAAACGAGGGAGAGAATGAGAGCGCGAAAGCAGCACCAGCCTTCCTCAGCCCAGGCAGCCGCTTTCCGCCAGCTGCAGGCGCACAACTAGAGCAGCGAGAGGAAAGACGGGGAGGGGAGGCAGAAGGGGGCCACAGAGGCACATTCCCTGAATCCTCGCTTTCCCACCTACCCCGCTGCACATCGCTCGCTCGCCCGCTCGCGCCCTCCCTTCCCCGCGCCTCGCTCCCTCATTTTCTCCCCCTCCTTTCTCTCACTCGCTCTCCCTCCTCTCCTTCCCCCCCTTTCCTCTCCTCAGCCTCACTTCTCCCCCTCCTCCCCTACCTCTCTTTCTCCCCTCATTTTCTCTTCTCCCCCCACCCCTTCCACCCCTTCCCCTCTTTTCCCTTTTTAATTTCTTTTTTTGTACCTCAGCTTCTGCTGGCGCTGCACTGCAGCTGCTCTTTCAGCCCGTCGTCCTGCCTGCTTTTCCTCCTCCTCTCCCACCCCCTCCCCATTTCACCGGTGCCAGATAAACAGGCCCTCCCCCGCCCCCCAAGCATCCTTTTGCGGGGTCCTGATTTCCCCGATTAGCTTAAAATTTCAGAGGAGAAGAAGAAAAGCGAAAGAAGCGGGACGAGCCCCCTCGCCTCCCTGCCTCCCCCCCACCCCGAAGGGAGAAGCCAGTTATCCTAGCGGCGGAGGCGGCGGCGAACATGATGGCGGCAGCTCCCATCCAGCAGAACGGGACCCATACTGGGGTGCCCATAGACCTGGACCCGCCGGACTCGCGGAAAAGACCACTTGAAGCTCCCCCTGAAGCCGGCAGCACCAAAAGGACCAACACGGGCGGTGGGTATTTCCCCCTCCTCCTCCTCTTCCTCCTCCTCTTCCTCCTCCCAAATTCCCCACCCACCTACCTTCCCCTTTCCTACCTGCCTTCTCGCCTCGCCCTCCTTTTCCTTTCCTCAAACATTCCTTATTTCTCTAATGTTATCATTCATCAAAATGGCGTCGCTTTTCAAGCATCTAGCAAGCCCTCTTTTATTTTAATTTCACATATTCGTCTTGGCTGAAGGGGGGTGCTCCTCAGCCTTGACCATCCGAGCTGCAAAAGCCAGAGCTCTTCTCTCGCTACCCCGTTGCACGAATTTTAACAACTGGAGAAACTAAACGAATAAATGGCGGCTGAAAAGAAGCACTTTCACTCCCATCTCCTCTCCCTCCCCCCCTTTCTGTGAGTGGCCAGGTAGATTAAAAACAAAAATCTTGTCGATTTTCTGGCACCACTTTCTGTTTCAGTGGAAAATGTTGCACACATTTGTTCTTCCTGGGGTTGGGTCACGGTGATGGGATGTGTGCGCGCGCGTGTGTGTGTGTCAGAGAGAGGTTTGCGGAGGGAGGGCGGGAGTTGCCTGTCTTGGTGCGGTGACTTGTTAGTTAACATCCTGCTCTTCCTGGATGAGATGAGTTATAACGGGACCAGCATCTCCTCTATTCATTTGCACTGGAGTCTTCATAACAATGCACCGAGGCAGAGGTGAATTTATTCATCCAACATTAACAAGCAGCAGAACTAGATAGCTGATGTATTTAACTGTTTGTATAATGTCTTGGGGGGCGCACCTGTACTAGGTGGGACTGACTCTCACGGAAAGTAAGATTGCTCTGAACCTGTACCTTTCTAAAAGCAAACTTCTATGTAGATGCATTTTTAGGTTAGCTTGGGAACCAAAGTGGGTTTTTTAATAAAAGGGTTTAAAGTGTGTGTTTTGTTCTCACATGAAATCCTTTCAGAGCAGTTTCCTTAAGGTCCATAGAATTTGATAGCGTTAGACGTGTGAAGGAGCACAATTGTTCCATTGTAGAGAAATACTTGATCCATTCATGATATTTACCCTCCCCAATTTGGGATTTTGTTTTTTGTTTCTTTGCTCCGATTTTGGCCATCATGACACTAGCTGTCATCTTTTAAGCGTATCATGACTTTAGCTTCCTTTTAACAGGGGAAAAATCTTCTTAATGTCCTTTCATTAATGAGCTTAAGAGATCATTGCTACTGAAGAAGTGTTAAAGAAATACATCAGGATTACTTAGGCAAATTATTGTATTGACATAGTGATGCTTTTTCTTGGTGGTAACTAAACACTTTGAATAAAAATTGAAATTTAGGACTGTTTTGTGGAGAGAGCTGTGTATTCCTCATAAGGATATAGGGTAATAATAAATACTGAGTGTGAACAAATAGCCTTCCTTTTCTCCTTACTTTGTTTGGGTTTCTTGCTGCATTTTTAGGGCAACTTGTAATTCTTCGCCAAATTTTTGTGTCATTTTCTCAATCATGAGGCATTTTCTCTCATCCTTGAAAGAGTCATATTTTTATATCTTGCCAACTGGGTTAGAACTGGAGATGTTATACGTTCAGAATTATAACTTGAATTGGGTCATTGCATCCTACAGCACCACAAAATTAAGGATAATGTTGGATATGAAGCAGATATGAAGAAGCAACTGGTTACATATCTGTGCAAAATGCCTGTGCATTCATACTAAAAACAGTTAGATTTGAGGAAGAATGAGATTGCAGGCAGTAAATTAATCTATATCCCCTTTCTTTTTTCAGAGGACGGCCAATATTTTCTAAAGGTCCTCATACCTAGTTATGCGGCTGGATCTATAATTGGGAAGGGAGGACAGACAATTGTTCAGCTGCAGAAAGAGACTGGGGCTACCATCAAGCTCTCTAAATCCAAAGACTTTTATCCAGGTAGGTGCATGATTTAGTAGATTATTTGCTAAATCCCTGGGGTAATATATTCACATTCTAATAATTAAACAACATTAGGTTACTAGTAGTACCATACCAATATAATAAATGGCATTATGAAATAGCAAAATGCATTGTAATGTATAGTTCTGAATATAGAGAATGCTTAGATATTTTCCCTCCAAAACATAGATAGTTTATAATACTGACTGTGGAAACAGTCAGGAAGATAAGATGTCTTTTAAGCATTGTATTCTTATTGCAAAAATTATTTAAAATAGCAAGTTTGACAGGTAGCATTAAAAACAGTTTTGCTGAAGTTTTTAGACATCACTAGGACCAATAAGCATATGAGTAAAAAACAGGGTGCTCCTTTCAGAATAGGCCATTTACCTTAAATCCATTATATATTTCTGTTCTGCTTCATTGCTTTGTCCACTTGTCTTAGCGTGAATTAAAAAGAAGCAAATGCTGCTTTTCAGATGTTTCATTGATTTTGTGTGTTTATCACAATTGTGGTAGATAACAGAAATATATTGTGAAATAATATACACATTCTGGAAAGAATAATGTTATATCGCTACTGTATGTATCAGTGACAAAACTTGCCTATTCTATGCATAATGGAAACTGAAATTCATATATGAACATTTTAAAAATACATAATTTCTAAGGTTGTCCAAATTAGCATGTAACTACTTATTGCTTGCTGTAAATTTATTTATACGTCCATTTTTATATGGACATCATTATGTGGACAACATTAATGTTCTGATAATGTGTTGATTTGTCACTTTAGCAGTAGTGGGTTTCCATTGAGATTCCCCCCCTCCCCCCGCACATACACACTTTTCTGTAGTAAAAGGAAGGCTTATTTGCATTTGATGATCCCATTTGAAGATACAACTGAATCTTGAAAATTAGTTTAAATAGATGACATGAGTGAAAGAAAAGCAAGGTTGTTAGGAATGTTTCATTTTGCATTCTGTCTTGAATTCTGGAATGGATTATTGTTCTTGGATACAAAGGCTGTGAAATATTTGTGATAATTCTGATATATAAAATGCATTCTGATACATAGAATGTATTAGAGTTGAAATTCTTTTTAAGATGCAGTATATAGAAATGTATATTTATATTCCTAGTATAATGTATTCATATTAAAAATGTCTATTTCATGACTAGTTTTTAAAAGCTTGATCGTATAGCTTGTATATTTTAAAAAGTGTAATAAGTGTGAAAATCAGTATGGAGTTGACATAATCCATAGATACTGAGACAAAAAACACTGATAGTAAAAATGATGAGAGTTTGCAGTTATAAATGCACTGGAAAATGGAATTTGGAAACAACAAATGGATATAAAACAGGTGTTTTGTATTATCAGTAGAATGATATCCAGTGAGAGATGATAGTATGGAAGAATGGATGTTTATGATTGGTAATGCAAATTCGAAACTATATCATCCCATTTCACTATATAGCAGGAAGCAAGGTTATAGTGCATTGTATGCTATATTAACACAATGATTTCTATTACCTGTTTAACTTGATATTAAATGTTTGCATTGACTTGAAAACTGGGTAAATGCTGATGATTTGAAAGAAGTTTGACAAGAAAAAAAATTGACAGGGCATGATTAGAGGTTTACAACATTGTGTTCCTGTGTGACGTAAACAGGTTCCCTCTGAAGGAAATGCCAGCATGACAGGGAGCTTGTACAGTTTGACTGTAACAGGTGTAGACTAATCCCCTAGTTCAGAATCAGACACTGAAAGATCTATTTTATATGTGAAGCCACATTATTGATCAATTTTATTAATAAATGGTTCGCTCATCTATAAACTCACCTGTTTCTTCCTTATGCACAAACAGATGTGAGGTACTTAGTTGTTGGTAGTTATTAGTGTTTCTGTTTAGATTGGAGCCTGAGAAATCATCTGAACTCTTGGCATTCTCTAAGCTGCTGCTATTTGCTTGAGGGGTCTTTTTAAAGTCCATATTATTCCTGAAATCTTCTATTTAACTATGCTGACATTAGACTTAGCCTTTTTTAATTTTCATAGAAAGCTATACAATGCTAGATAATTAAATCCTTCTATATGGTTAATTGTTATACAGTTGGCTAATAGTTATTTAAATACTTCAGTGGCAGCTGCTAGACTGAAACTTTGTTCGTGCATATCAGAGATGAGCCGGTTGTGTTATATAGCAAGCTATGTCATCCATGTGCACTATATATTATTTCATACAGAATAATGATATGACCAGAGAAAACAAAATCAACTGTAACTAGTGAAATGAACAACATTATTGAAGCATCTCCAAGGAAAAATATGCAGTACTTCTTTTTTAATTGGGCTAATTTGGCATATTAGTAAGCCAATTTAAATTAATCTAATTTCAATTAGTAAAACAGATTTTATCCAGAGGCTAAATTCAATTGGTCAAATGTTGAAAATAAATATCATTCAAGAGTACTGATGTTTTAAAAATGGTAAAACATTTACCATTGTTTGTTATGATACTGCCATATAAACACTTCCAAAGAAAGGCGCCTAAGAAAGGGTATAGCTTCAGAATCTTTCTCCTGAGTGTTCATTAGATCTCTTTCACGAAACGGGAGAACTGTAGGTGGACTAATGATTTGTTTCTCAGGGTAATTAATAGCCTTATTCTTCCTTCCATGTTTGTGTAATGTAAAGAACATTAGACTGATGTATGTACATATAGTTATGTAATTCTTGCTTGATAACATTAACTTTGTGTTAATTATGTCTGTGTAGAGAGAGAGTGTCAAAGAGCTTGCTAAAGTCCCATTGATCTTTATGGTATTTTAAAGGATCACATTATCATGAGAATGAGTAGAGCTCTACGCTTTTAGTGAAATGATATTCTGAATCACTTGATTTTAGTAATTGAGTTGGTATTAATTTGATTTGAAAAAGAATTATAAGAAAGTTAAGCAAAACATGTAGAACAGCAAGTCTGTTAAATTACGATCTTGAACATTTTTTAAACAAAACAAAATAAATGGTTCAGTGTATACTAATATATTTCAAGAAGATCACACAGGTAAAAGTGTTTTCTAACAAAACCTTAGATCCTTAAATGAACTTAAAGAGTTCAATGACAGCATAAAACAAATTCATTTTTTATTATTTCACTTTTAATGATATTGCCACCAATGTGAAAAATAATCATTTTGAATGTTATCTTGTTTAAGCAAACCCTATTACATGCACATTTGATTGAAATCAGGACTTGGTATAAATAGACAAATTAGCAGTCTAAATGCTTGGAGATGTGTACTAGCGAAAATAACATTTTGCGTAAAAGGCAGACAATCCTCCTGCCCCTTTATGTTTCAGATAAATTCATTTTCTTTTGGTTTTGGTTAAATATGGAAACTTTTCTATATGTTGTGTTCCCGTTTGCAGTCTATTTGTGAGAACCAACTTTGAAGAAAATAGTTTTCCTGAATATTTAGTTTTTGGAATTATGGACCTCAGAATAGATCTGCAAACTTGAGGTTCTTTGCTTATATTCTGAAATATTGAAGCATTGAATAACAGCTATTTGAAGGTATGATTCTCAGTTGTGCATCTGTCACTGATTTTTGTATTTGTGGAAAAAATGGTTTTGATTATTTTTGTAAAGTTTACCTGAAGCTAAAAGTAAAAGTAAATTTTGTACAAAGTGGTAAAATCCTGATTTCATTCTCTATGTGCACAATGTAATATTTTGTTTTAAGAGAAACTTATAGCATTTCTATTTAAATGTGCTCTGTGACAGTTGGAAACATGAATGCTTCTATATCCTCCCGCCCCCATTTATTTAGTAATTAATTCTGAAATTGTTGAAGGTTGCTTAAAAAAAAGCAACTCCTGCTTGCTATAAATTGAAATGGCTATCTTGAAATGAATGGTTCCCAAAAACATTTACTACCTACAAGGTATTTGGAGTACAGTTCTTAGTATCAGCCTAGTCCATGCACATTTAGAGATGCAAGTCCAACAAGACATGCTTTCCACAGGGTGTTCATAGGAATGTAACTCTAGAAAAATGGTGCTGGAAGAGAATTGTTGCTCTCTGCTACAGGTCAGGATGGTGTACATGCTAGTCATTCTTCCACCTGACCAAACTATCTATCCTGATGAGTTCCTGAAAAAAACCTAATATGGTCAAAACATGGCAGTAATCCATACACTGAGAATGAGCTATTCTACTAAGTCACTTCAAGGAAATTTAACTGGGTGCATCTCCACATAACAGCATGTGGAGGGGTTCTATACTGGTATGTGTCACAGGATTGGATTATCAATGAGTTATCAAGGGACTGGCTACACAATTCCTTGGCACCTTTCTATTTTGGAAATGTTTCTTATTGGTCTGTACAGTGTATTTGTTTTTTTGAAGGGTCGGTAGGCCAAATTCACTTTGAAGATGATAACATAATAGAAAGAGCTTTCTTCAGTTGCTTAGATTTGCACATTACTTGGCCTTAATTTACTTAGATACTTTGGGAATAGAGAATTTTTTACCCTGTATCTGAAATGTTGAATAGTTAACATTCGTGCTCCCTTGTTGTAAGCCATGTGGGGATCCTTTGCAGGGAGAAACTCTGATTAGGAAAGAACTGTTACTGGTAAAGCCTGTTAAACCATATTCTTTTTAACCTCATTTCTTAACTCTCTAGTGATGGAATGAAGATAAAAATTTCAACGCACTAACAAAATAGTCTCCTAATAGAATTCTTTCAGTCTTTAGAAACTAAAAGCTGTTTGGAAAGGAAGTGATATTCCTGGTACCTGATAAGACAAGTAGCATTTGTCTATCTAGATACCTTTTAGTAGTATAAGTTGGTTTTAGAGACCTTCCAGTACAAGAATAACTCTACAAGTTGTTCTTCAACCTTGCTATGCTACATTTTCAAATAAAGAATAAATGGATTTCTAAAAACACTTTTTAAAGATGTGACTGTAATACACAAATTTTGGAGGAGAAAATGTCTTGTATTATTAATTTCTGTAATGAAAAAAGTTTTGATTTTTTAAAAAACTTATAGCATATTCTTGCACATGTCTGATTAGATGCAAGACCTACTGTATTCAGTGGGGTTTACTCCCAGGCAAGTGCATTGTAGCTTCCATCTTGCTATGAGCTGGCTTGAATTAGAAAAGAAAATAATAGATTGTTGGATTGCTTCAGTATGTTATAGTGCAGAATTTATACTATTCTAATATACTAATATGTTATACTAATGGTAGTGAAGTTTAGGATTACATTAGTGCTCTCGCTCGCTTGATTTCCACCTCATTTCTGTCTTTGGACAAAGCTCTAAAGTAAAGTTAAACAGCATCTGTAAAGATCTGTTTGTCTAACATTTTTGGGATTTGTCTCTGCAACTTAAGCAGTTGGAGTTACTGCCTTCCCAAAAAGAGGATAGTTTGTTTTTAACATTTATCAGAAGTCCTGTGGGAATGAATGACTTGGTAGACTTGAAGGTTGTCAGTTGTCCAGTGTAGGAATGCTGCAGGTAATTGGGCTAGACTGGTGGGAATTGTGGCAGTGTGCGTCTCACGTTGCACTGCAGCTGCTGTTGATCTTAATTAATCTGACCCTCAGAGGCTGTAGTGTCATAGCATAAAAGGCAGTACATACTAGAAATTCGACGAGCTGCTCTCATGCTCCTGCTGTGTGTGTGTTTAAACAGTTTTAAAATTGCTGTTGATTTGTACTCAGTATTAACTGTTTTGGAAAGCCAGGAGGGTTGAAGAATGAAGAAATGCTTATTAAACATTTTATAAGAGACCTAATTTTGTAGTCTGTATGATGGATTTATGTTCTTGTACAGGTATTCTAAACTTCCTTATCTTCAAGAAACTTCTGCAATAAGCAGGAGTTTCTTCAATAAATGTGTGTATGTTTTGATACATTACAACCTGTCAGGTAATGTAGCACATTTTGCTATATGCCTGTCTGCTGCTGCCTTTTTTTTTTTTTGGTTACTTAAATGAAGTTTGCTTCATTTGGGTGTATATCACTGTTTTTGGTATATGTCAGGCCTATTATAACACCAATTACATTAATAGGATAAATTTAAACCTATAACTTAGTTTTCCTCTTTGAGAGCATTTGGATTTAAAATTGACTAACTGGCTTTCATGTGCCTTGCACTTTTATTTTTCAAAATGATGAATATTTAAATAATGAATACTTGAGATTTAAAAACGTCAAATTGTAGTGCAGCAAGGTTCATTATTTTTCTCTGTTTCCCTGGGTTTCAGTTAAGTATGCATAGACTTTTGGATTCTTACAGTACACATCCTGCCTGGTGTTATGAACTATCAGAACATATCCTACAAAATATCTTGTACATCTTGTACTCATACTTTCAAGCTAATATTATTTGATATGTTTTGCTAAATAAAAGTTTAATATTGATTTTGCTTAGCTTTACTCAATAGTTAGTATGTTAACTGCCAGTTTGAAATGACATCCGCATGTGCAATTGTGCATACAGACAATATTGCTATGATATTTTATTGCATCTCTCGCATTATCATAACACTTTTAAGTTTATTAAGTATATCAAAGATTTGAGTACCTGATTATATGTTAGGTCATTCTGATTTTAAAAGTTAGAAATAGTAAAGTATGTGTATGATTTCTGGATTTTATTTGTAGAGGGTATAACTGATTCTACATAACCTATTTCCAAATGTTTTTTGCAGGGCCTGGTCTGTCAATATGAACAGAAATACATGAACATTTCGATTCTTTTGGAAAATGTGGGCTATGGATAAAGGATGAGATGTGTTCACAATTTGTATTCTTGAGTTATCTTTGATTATCTTAGCTAGTTTGTCACTTTTGGGTCATGAGTTAATGATAGGTGGGAAATTTGTAGTCATATATATAAGTATTGATAAGGTACCCCGTACACTTATTCTTATTTGACTTTTTTGCTACAGCTTTAGTTTGAATCACATGCTTTGTATTCCATACAGTCGTATAACAAATCTGTATTTCTAAAATCTTGTCAAAATAGTCAGAAAACATTTTGTGATAACTGTGCATATTATAAAGGAAGATTTGTACATATTTCTTAGACAGATTCATTCCATAAAATGACAAAGCCTGTTAAAACATAGAATGTTAACATTCACCTTATTTTAAAGTTATATTAGGCTGCACTTTTTTGCAAGTAAGGCAAGAAATTTGGCAGAATTATTGCTTTAGGTCACTGCACTTACTTCTGCATTTACATATTATACAGTATCAGCTGTAATAGAAGTTTTAATGTTCAGTATTACATTTAATGTAGCAGTATGTTTGTGTACAATGAAGGAACTGTGTACAAACACAAGCATACAGATTGAGATTTTCCTTAAGGGTGAAATTTTCCTTAAGGACCAGATCCTGCTTTTATCAGCAGCTGTAACATCTTCTCCAATATCCCCCATTCAGTTAAAAAAGTGTATTAGTAGCATGTGGTATGGAAGTAGCAAAATTTGCTGTGTGATTCCATGCCATTATGTATCATATTTGAATAAAAGTTAAAGATGAGAGAAAGAGAACTGCTGGTTTAGGCATTGCTTCCTAACATGTAGTTTGGGCCTAAGACTGGCTGATAAGGAAGTTAAATATTTAGGGTATGATAGATAGATTGATTTGCTATTTATGATGATATTCTGTTGTCACAAAAAAGGAAAAACGTAGGAAAAAAAGAAATGGCAATAAAATTCAGCTGTTGCTGAATTGCTCTAAATTATTAGTTGAATCCAGTATAACCCCTGCCTATGCATGTGGAATAACCCCTCCCCCCAAAAAAAGCTTTTTCTAAAATTCTAAATTTTGTTACCTGTTAAATAGGTAGGTAACAAAAAGAAATAAGGAGTTATCTTTAGAAAACCAATAGTTAGTTTGTTTATGGACCTGTCTGTGTGCTCTTTCTTATTTATTGAAATAAATATTTTAAGCATTAGGTTGTGCTGAAGTAAGTTGCCAGTTCAAACTAGCTATACAGCACTTTGAGGTACGTGTCCTGGTTAATATGTTTAAAAGCAGCTGTAGGACTCCCCACAAAGAGGATTAGGGCCATGATGTTGGGTTGCCCCGTTCCTGTCATGCTGACTTTTCAGTATAGTCTCTGACTTTGCACCCAGTATCATGGCCCTAATCCTATTTGCCAAGCTTCATTTCGTTCTACCAAGGAAATTGAATAGGAATTCAATTTGAAATTGAAGGATCAAAACAGCTTTGGAGCAGGTAGAAATGCATATTTGGAAAACAGCGGAGAGAAAGATTTATGGATCCCATTCATAGTACTTTTCCTGTTTTTAAGAGAAAATAATATGAAAATTCTGGAATATCTAGTTACGGATCCCTGTTACCTTGTCTAGTTGGCTCCTAAAATGTGGTGCTGGGAAAGGAAGGAATAACAAGGAATGGATATGAGCAAGGAAAGTCAGAATATTTAAGTGTTGGCTACTTCCACACTAATCATTGTTTTCAGAATTGCCACATTTAGTTCAGTCAGTTTTTACATCCACATGTCATGTTTTTTGACCAATTTCTTGCAGTGGGTTGTGTGTATTCATCGCCTGCTCATGGAAGTTGCTTCACTGCAATGGAACTTTCCGCAAGTGGCCAAGGAGGCAATTTTTGTGACCATTTCTGTTTTTCCTGCAGACCCAACCCCCATACTACTACTCACATTGTTTCAAAGAATCTTTTGACCCTATGGAGCATATTTGTGAATTGGCAGGGTTTGAGAAGGGAAGAGGAGTCAGCAGAAATCTCTTTCTCCCTTTCCATTCATCAGGAATCCTCCACTGGATTAAAGTGCTTGCTGTAAGTGGAGAAATACCTTGTAGAAGAGTTTTTTGTTTTTTTTTTTTTAAGAGCAATCCCTTTGGTCTCTCTCTCTTTTTCACTCTTTCATGTGTGTGTTTGTGTTTTACTTGATATAATTTGTGGCATCCCCATATGTGATCTCTGATAAAATATCTGTCCAGTATGGATAAATAAAGCGTTCTTGAGTTTCTTCAGCATCCTCTACCTTTAAATTGAATTCTTCCCCTTTGCCAGCTCACAGCTTGTTTTATTGCTTCCTTGTTGTTCCAGCATCTGATTGATTTACCCTTTGATTAAATAATTGGAATTTCACTTTTGCAATTAAATTATTCCAATTTCATTTTTAGTGTGATACATTACAGATTCATGTTGTTGCTATTGTTGTAGAAATAGCTTTAAGATGCTATTTTACCTTTAAAAAACATTAAAAAGGACCTTTATTCAGGGATCAGATTTAAGTCTGTTTATCTGCAATTTTTTAGTTTGGATCAACAGGAAGCAATAAAATATGCTGAAGCTGCAAGCAGGAAAGCTAAATGAATCTTTGCTGAATGGAACATGCTTGTAAGTAGACATTATAGAAAGTTGCCATGTGGAAGGACATTATGTATTAAAATATGTAAAATACTGTGTGGAAGCACCATTACTAATCCCAGTTCCAGCTAACTAGAAAAAGCAATGCTTCAGCTACATTCAGGGCCAGTTAGCTAAAAAGAGGCAAGCACCTCAGGCAGTGAATGCTAGGAGAAGGAAATCCTATTGAAATGTTGGAGGAGAGAATTTTCTGTATTGCATGTATTACAGAAAATTACATTAGGTGTGCTGTCCCATTGCCACAGTGGAAGTAAGATTCAGTTTTCAGACAGGATGACTTTGTAAGTGGAATGGAATTTAGAAAAACCTTTTCAATTTCTCTTTCAGCAACTTTCATAAATTTGTTTGGGGATTTTGTGAAAAGGAGATGTAGACAGGAAGCATTGAGAAAATCTTCTAAATTGATGTTCCAATTGGTGCAACTTGAGTCCATCCTCAGGTGGGATCCACCACTGCTTTCATACTGCATATGGTCAGCTCTACCATTTCTATTGCACAGGTGGCACCCATAACTCAACTGTAGAGACTTAGTCCTTAAATGAACAGAAATAGTCACTTCTTGCACAGGGCAAATTAGCTGAGCTTCTTTTCATGAGCTCAAACAGCCTGCTCCATTTCAGAAATAAATGTTTCCACTTGTTTCTAGTTACTCCTGGAAGCTCAAAGTCTCTTTTCAACAAGTGGTGTGCTGCTTGCCTAACAGAATTGGCTGTGTTCATGGTGCCCAGGTGGTCTCTGTTGGATTATGCCCTGCAGTACTGAATAGAAAGGATGTGAGACACCAGTGGGAAAGGAAGCTATGTCTTTCTTCTATGCTGAAGAGAGATTTCTGCAAATGTCATGGAATGGTCTATTCCAGTTAAGGTTGTAATTGTCAGCATCAGATACAGTGACATATCACTGTAATAGATGTCAAACAGTATGCTGTCATAGTAGAATTGCATTCATGTCTACTCAGAAGTAGGTCAAACTTGAATGTGTATAGGATCACCTTAGCAAACTTAGTTCATAGACTGAGAGGTGGTCACAGGTCAAAGCATGAGTGAGAGCTGTATGTTTAAACATATCAGTATTATATGCAATGCAGTGCACTGTATTTTGGTTCACAATATTAAATACTATGATCTAGCTTTTGAAGGATTCCTAGGAGAGGGTTAATGTGAAAGACATTTTCCCTTATTTTGTCATGTTTGAATTTTAAATTGTACTTTTTAAAATAATACTTTATGTGGCGAGGATAATACAACATTGTGGTCCTTTCACTGATGTGAATATTTCTAACTGTTTTAAGACTTCACTTTTTCTATACACTTATATATTAGGCCAAAGATTGGACAAAAGGCCTGGATCTACTGCATGATATTTGACTGGTTTGCCAAAAATCACCAAGGATTTCTGATTGATTCTCAGTTGTTTAACAGTAGTAGCCACAAATTTGTCCCCTTCCCTAAAAATACACTACTAGTATGAAGGAGAAAAAAGATTTTGGATGACCAGGAATGGATTCCACTTACCTGTAAGCATTCAGCTTTGACTTTGAACAATCAGTGCTTTTGGAATTACACCCCAAAACACAGGAGTTATTCAACTTAACATTTGAAGAAGGGGTATTGGGTGGGGGAGGACAAACTGGTCACCTGGAGTTGTTCCTCCTTCTCAAACAGAATTACCTGTGTAATATCTTGTTGTAAAGTGCAAAATGTTATTGCACTTCTTTCATAGCACAACCAGTCTGCATAAGCCATATCATTATAGTATATTGAATGAAGTAGTTCTTATAATGAAAGAGGAACAGGTGGACATGCACTTTTTAAAAGTGTCAGAAAATGTATTGGAGGGTTCTAATTTAAAATAGTCTTGTGCTCAGGGAGCCCTTCATACATAATACTTCCTGACGAATAATCTGTACGTTGCTGCTTGCTAAATGTAGTGCAAGCATTATTTTTTCTAATGAGAATGAAGGTTGAAAAGCCTCTAAACATAGTGGCCTCTAACCTATGAACTCCTGGCCAAAAAGTCTCATTTGGAAACACAACTATTGCTGGAGTGTAAATACCATTTCCTATCTGTAATTGTTTTTGTATAAAGATAATTGTGATGAAGAACAAGGTAAAATTATTTTGAAGGTTACTGAATAAATAAAATAACATTTTAAAGAACAACTTTAAACTTGTTTACATTCTTTTAAGTGATGTGATTGGGCTTTATTGTGTTTATATTTATTATGCATATTGACCTAAGAACCAAATAACTTCAACTATATGAAAATGTATAAATCGAATTAATAATAATGATGAGATTGACGAAGAGGAAGATACTGAAGATGATTGTGATAACAGACAAACTCCTAAAAGAGCAGCAAAAGCATCAGGTTGTGGCTTTATTTGATTGTAATTTTTCCAGTTCTCATTTTCTGTTCCCTAAACTTGAGTTCTCATTTCATTTAAGCATATTATTAAATATAGCATTAAGGATACCCGTATTATTATTAGGGTATTATTTTGGAAATGTTTTATCTAGTGGCAAACATCAAAATATCTGGGAATATAATTAAAGTAGGCATTTATAGCAGTGGTGGTTACTGTTCTATCAACTTACTGAAACAACTTACAGAAGTTTTTATAGGAGGTAAAATGCTTGAGGTAATCAGTAATCTTTGTAAGTTTCATAAATATAGTGTTTGATTTTTGTTTATAAACTGTACACAAATAGGGTCTCAGCTGACAGTGACTGAGTAGGAAGAAGAACTTGTTTATAGACAGTACAAAGAGTCAGCCCAATGTATGAAGATGTGGAAAAATCCATGTTTCTGTGCTAGGGATCATTAAGAAAGGGTTTGAAAATCAAACTACTAGTATCATAATGCTTTCATAGAAGTATGTTGTATGGCCACAAGAAATGTCACATCCAGGCTGCCACATCTCAAAAAAAAAAAAAAAAAAAAACCCAACAACCAAAAAACCCCTTTTCTAGGATTGGAAAGGATTCTGAAAAAGGCTGCTGAAATTATCAGAGACTTGGAGCAGCTGTCTTGTGAGGGAAGGTTACAATATTTGGGGTTTTATATGTTAGAAAACATGAGAGGACATGATCAAGGTATGGTGTGAAGAAGGCATATAGAGCTCTTTCTCTTCTCTGATAAGGATCAACCACTAAAGCTGAACAGTGCTGTAGTCAGCATGAACCTTTTTATGCAGTGCATAATTAGAGTATGAAATTTGTTACGTCAAGATGTTATAATCACCACCAACGTAGATGACTTTAAAAAAGATTAGATACTTTTATGGAGGATAAAATTGTATATCATTACTAGTCATTTTGCTATATGGTGTCTGCTGGATTAGAAATACAGTGTTGTTTGAGAACAGCAGTAGCAGAGGACTATAACCTTTTGGAATAGACAGACATTTGGTCAGGTCCTGCAAGACTCTAATGTTCTTAAAAGTATTGCAGCACAATATAGGGCAGGGATAAATATCAAATTACAAAATTAAGTATGACTTGTCTATTGGTGACTGTCCGAGTTTTCTTTGCTTGTTTGGATTCTAATACAGACATTTCACTGCCTATATTAATGTTTGCTGAAGATAGAACTGTAAAGCTTCAGGTGCGTTTGAAGGCAAGTAAAATTCCCATTTACTTTCCCCACTCCTCTTTTTGGGGGCAAAACATGGAATTTTTGGGGGGGAATTTTTTAGATATTTGTAACAAAAAAAGACACTTTGGGGGAAATTAAATACTTTCTTTTGAAACCTATGCTTATTTTATTGCTGTAATACATGAATTTTATATACCCAAAGGCAGAGAGAAAGGCAAACTGCTGCCTTCTATGGTACCTGGATTTGGTAACAGTCTTTCAGCTGAAGTTGAATCCCAATATTATGGGAGGCTTGATGGGTCTTGCATCAAAGAATTTTTTGTACAACTTGGTCTAGATAGGATCAGACTGAAGTTAAAACATAGATAGGAAGTATTTCTGAACAGAACTTTATCAGTGGGTGTCCAAGTGAACTTTCTGACTTGAAGTGCCCTTGAGGAATTGAAATTATTAGCTTTAATTGGGTCACCTGCTATGGGCACTCCAAAATAGTCCAACACAGTAGTCTGCATTGTGGTAATTTCCTGATGGGACTAATATGAGTGGGACTGCTCTTGAAGATGATCTGGATGTTTCAGCTTGTGCAGAATACAGTAATGTTGGTTTTCTCAAAAGTTTTGAATTACAATTGTTTCCAGTGCAAATTAGGTTAGTTTACATTGGCTCACTTGCATGGAAATTTTCATTTCGCATTGGAAAAATTCAGTATAAATTAGATTTCATATCCATAGGTTCATTTGCAGAGGAAGATTTTCAGTTTGCTAAGGAAAATTATTTGACATCCTTAAGCAATAGTAAGCAACTTTTGGCCTTAGTTTGCAGCTTTTATCATCTCATACCAGTGGCTTTGCTTTCTGGAGTTGTTGGCAACTTGTATGCAACAACATCTGAAAGGCCACAAGTTACCTAACCCTGGACTAAGGTTATATTATTTGGTTGGTTTATTTTACTTCTTATTTGTTATTTTACTAAATAACAATGCTAAAGAGTATTCATTGTTCATTTATTGTTACAATTACTTGAAATACTGGAGGGGAAAATTAAGATGTACATTTTTATAGGCGTACTTGTAACAAATTGAAAAAATACCATGCATTTCCTTATATTATCTGAAATGAAGGGGGAGGGGAAGTACTAAATACTGTTGTTCTAATTCATTTTAGTAAATGGTGTAACTCAGTGTGCTGAGCTAGTAGAGGGTTGGACCTGATGGCCTTCTAGGCTCCTTCCAACGTGTACTATTCTGTGATGGACAGTTAACTCTTTCACATAGGCTTCTTTAGTTTCATTTCACTGGGTATTGATTCTGTTTCACATTGAGGCATTTATGTGGAATATATGCATTATGTCACATACTTGGTAGGTAAAATCACCTGAATAATATTAATTACAACTTTGAAACTGTCTAATTTTTTATGTGTAATAGGTACAGTAATGGACTTCAGAAATGGAAAGAATTCCACAGAAAAATAAAGCACTGTAAAATGTACTTCTCATTACTAGCACAATGTGACTTTTAGAATATTAACTGTGGCCAGACGTGAGCCTATTATTCCAGTCTTGACGAGGCTGCACTGATTACTTACTTGCGTCCAAACCCAATTCATTGTGCTGATTTTTTTTTTTTTTTTTTTTTTACTTACAAAGCTATAGATGGTTTATAACCCCAAGTCCTGAAGGACACCAGCCTGCCCATTTTTGAGATCAGGGACGATTCTTTTCAATGTGCATTTTGTATGACATCTAGAGAAAGAACCTTTCTTGTTAGAACTGTTGTATATATGGAGCCTGTGTTTAAGTTTCATGTCAGAAACCTCTGTATTGATTTGATTGGTACTGACATTATCATTTCAGTGGGAGGTTAAAACAGGTTTGATTGCCTAGGCATTTTAGTTCAGTCTTTTGTATGGCTTCTTTTACTGTCTTTTATTATTTTGTGACATTTTATAGGTTTTATTGTACATTTTTGCCACCTTAATATTTTTTGAAAAATGGTTTATAAGTATCCAAATGAATTCTTAACCATCTTAGGTTTTGATCTCTGATAAATGGGAAAAATGAAAATAGAACCATAACATTATATTAAAGAAAGGAATATGTACTATTTTAAGAAAAATGGGGGGGGGGGTTTTGCTAAACTTACGTTTTTATGAAGATGGTAACATGTTCTAGGTGAATATGTGAATTAATGTTGCATAATTTTATATACAAGAGTTAATTTATAGAACAGAAGACTGTCTTGCACAAGTCTGTATATCACATACTGGTGTTTAAAAGCATTGAAAAATCATGGGAGTTCTTATTTTCCATTAGGAAAAAAAACCGGACAAAAGCATGCAGAGAGAAGAGATTGGGGCAATATTTTTTCTCCCTAAATCTTGTTTTGTTTTGTTTTACCATACTGCCACAAGTGCTGTGTAGAAATATAAAGATGTTGTGTATAAGCTGCATGGTCTTTAAAAAAAATGAAAAAGATCATTTATAGCTTTCTTAACATTACACAACTACTTTTGGTAGTGCTACACACTCTGGAAAATAAGTGCAAGCATTGCCTTATTTCCTATCAAGTATTCAGCAGCTGTATATCTGCAAAATGTGCTTCTTTATTTTTCTTCTTTGTAGTTCGCATGCAGAATGCATCTACATCGTGTCCTGTATAGCTTGTCGTAAGAATGATATCTGTGATTTTGAGATAGGGTATTATTTATGCACTTATTTATATGCCACCTTTAACTGCCAAAAGGCCTTCTTAGGTGGCTTACAACCATGTAGTATTAGAATGATCTCAGACTGAGGGTGCCTCAGAATCTTGGCCTAGTGCTTCCAGGGTACATTAACATTAATTCATTCGCAGCTCAGTATTGCGCCATAAAAAGAGGGCTGAATATACAGTGATGTTAAGTGTATATTTGGTGTCTCTTTGTTTCAACTTTGAGATACTGACATTATGTCTGATTATGCAAAATCATGCTGATGCAAGAGAGTTCACAGAAGCTGACTTTCCCACCCCCACTTTCTGTGGCAGATCTCAGAATGGTAGAGGCTGTTGTAAGAGGGGGAAATCCCAAAACACTAGGCAGAGCTATGTTCTGTGAGCTGTTGTTTTGTGTGCAGTGGTGCCTTCACCCAGTTTTCAAGGATCTTCTCCTTTTCCCTCTGCTCCCACACCTCAGCTGTTTGAGGAATCACTGACCATCACATTTGCCAGCATTACCTTGAATATGTCTGTGTATGAATCAGCTCAAAAGCTGCCAATAAAAAATCTTTATTTTTAACAATTCACTGCTTAAGACTGCAAGTATTAAATGATAGTGAAAACTTTCAAAAATTCAAAATAAACAGCAGTGAAGTGAAAAGATTTTACTGGTTGAATGTTCTGAAATCAGCACTGTATTAATTTACGTTGGACTGCAGTTATAACCAATATCTTCTGCAACCAAGTTCGCATATTGGGCTATATTGCATTTATGAAAATTTTAATATATCAGTTTCATTTCAGATACCATTTTTAAAACAAGTCAATATGGAAGGATTAAATTCAAAGAACTGGTGATTATATGAAAGTCATTTTAGAAATCTTAATGTTCCCGTACTTTCTATGTTTAAATCTTTCTTGAGAAGCAAAATATTATATATTTGACTAGTGGCATTGTGTATCTGCAGAATAAAGCCCAAAGGTCTGTCTTGCCAGACATTTTGGATCCAACATCTAAATGTCATTGAGAAGAATTAATTTGATTGGATCAATTAATTTACCATATTTTTTGCTCTATAAGACGCACCTGACCATAAGACGCACCTAGTTTTTAGAGGAGGAAAACAAGAAAAAAATATTCTGAATCAAATGGGCACATAATCACAGGCACATTCCCCATCACTTCCCCACATCTGACAGACTTACTGCACACACATACTCGCTCTATAAGATGCACAGACATTTCCCCTTACTTTTGAGGGGGGGAAGTGCGTCTTATAGAGCAAAAAATACAGTAATTGTATCTATTTCAGTTGCCCATTTTGTGTTGCATTGTTAAGTAACATAAAGAACCGAAAATATTTGTCAGACTAGAAAGAAAAAATGTAGTACTGGAAAATGTTTAGAAAATTCTCTTCACACGTCAGGATTAGATTTAGGATTTATTTCCACCAGTATGATACTGGCAATAGTTGTTCAAAGCCACTGAATACTAGTCAGTTAACACAGTTGTTAAAGAATCTTTGCTGAATCACTGACTGGCCTCAGCCATCATACTGACTTGGGCTGTCAAGATATTTCTGTGTAAATGTGAATTATAAACTTGCACCATAGTGTAGACTGATAGTATTGAGGTTTAAGTAAGCCTTAAGGTTTTTTCTTTTTTCTTTAATTATCAGGTAGGACTGACACAAAAGCAAACAAGAGTTTGCTAAATTTGCATATTCTTAAGTACCAATCAAGAAGTAATCATGGTGGTGGGGATTCAAGTGTATAGTCTTCCTCATTGTAGCTAAAGGGATGCTTTTTCATAGAATTTAGTTTGAAATGAAGAAGCTAATGTAAAACATGCACACATATGCAAGGATCACTCAGTCTCGTCAAGTCTTTCAGATGTAAAGGCATGCATTCTCAAAATAGCAGGAATGGATATATGATTCATATAGTCCAATGCCTACATGTATAATACAGTTAAAAACTGACGATTCGCCAAAGGTTAATTGTACTAAAGATGTAACTTCACTGCTTTTTAAAAAATGGGTCAGTTTTCTTATTTTTCCCATGTATCTTTTCCTCATGAACATTCAATAGCCTAGGTGAATCTGCACCATTCTAAGTACTGGTTTTTTGAAGTAGTAATAAAATATACTTATGACAGAGATACCTAACATGTGGCCCTTCCAGTATTGGAATTTGAATTGTAAGTTGTTGGACCATTAACTTCCATCAGTCCTAGCAAGCATAAACATTGTTGAGGAATGATGGGAGTTGCATTTTAGCTACATCTGTAGAACAACATGTTCCCCATTCTTGTGTTATAGGAAAGAGGTTTTGTTTGTTCGTAGCATAAGGAAAAGATCTCTGTAATGTCCTACTTTTGGTAAAAAACAGAATAGATTCAGGATTTTATATCAGGCTCTTTTAAAAGCACTCTTATAAAAAATGCATCAACTGTGCAATTTTTTTAAATTATTACGAGAAGCTAGTACACGTAAAGCTATATTTTATACTTACAGAGCCAAATTAAACGTTAGGATTTCAGAATTCCTTTCTGGAATGTTCAAATATATGTTTTGCTGCAAAATTCTTTTTTTGTGATGTATTTATTAATATTGAAGCTGAATATTTTTATAAAGGCAGTATTTGTGATTTCGGCCATTTTGTTCAGTATTGTCTACTGCCTGGTGGTGATTTAGACAGTGAGTTTTCTAGGGAAATCCTTCAGGAAAAAGTTGTTAAGCATACTAGTTCTTAAATACTATACTGATAAAGTATTCAATATATGCAAGTTCAAGATAGTGACGTACATGCAGCTTACAAATAACTTAAGCCATTATAAAGACATTTTTGGTCTTCTGCTTGTTAATACTCCCTCTTGGACAAATTAGCATCCACAAATTATGACAGTTCATTGTTACTTAATTTACCTAGGGGTTTTTGTTTGTTTGTTTGTTTTTGTTTCCAGGTGCTGGTGGGTGGTATTTTTGCATTGCTCTTGTACCCAGATTACTGTAGCTTGTGTTATACGAACATTGATGGAAGGGGCCGTTTGAGGCTTAGGGAAACCTCAAACAACTCTAAAACAAGTCCTGGGTTATTTGAGGATTGTCCCGTTACCTGGTTTCATATGACATGAGATGTCATGGCATACCAGCTGCAGGGCATGTTAAATCCAGCAATTTCCACCAAATGTTATCCTTGGCCAGGGTAAGATATTTTACCTCTAAGGCACCGTTCAGTCTTTCTTTGTTATGTTCATTCTGTTTGTTCCGAAGAATAGGTGAAGGATCCCAAGCTCTTAGTAGTTGGCCAGTATATAAGAAAGGAATGGAGATGGTGTTTCCACATAAGACAGTTTCCTAGGACTCACTTCATTCTTTCTCTTATAAGTATAGTATGGTTACCAAATAGATTGCCTACTTTGTTTTGCATGTGTAAATGAGTCTTTTTGAAGGAAAGAGACATTGCAGCACAAAAACTTAAATTGCCCTATACCAGACTTAATGGCTTACTGTACCATTGTTGAGTTATGTGTCACAATAACTTTGTGAAATTTCTGTCATGGTATTCTACTTCAAAATAATAATTAAGCTTCTTTAAAGCCTGGAACTAACTGTCAGAAACATTTGGGATGCATGTATTTCACAGTTAAGTTGTCAGAGGGGTATAGCATACTTCCTGGTTTTGTACATACTGCCTGATCTCAAATCTTTTACTCTTCTAATACCAGATAGTAAAAAATATGCTTTCCCCTCTGAGTTTAGAGTGTATGTGAAATATCATTGGTTTAAGGTAGGGCTTGAAGTCTATAAATTTGATGCAAACTTTGTGGAAATATTCAAATACTTCTTTTATTAAATATAGTCCAATGTGTCACACCATTTTACCCAGGTTGAACATGACCTTATTTAAACAGCAGTGTTGGGAACTGATGAAGTAATTGGCCCAGTTTGTACAAAATGTCTCAAAGGACTAAGCAATGAAGTCTGTAAGCAGACAAAAATAGAACAAGAAAATACAACTATGGAATGCTTCCAAATATTTGCAAGTGTATTGAAACTGATTTCTATCATTTTGTTAGCAAGGCTTCAACAAACTATGCTCTACAATTTTAGTAATAAAAGTTTTAAAAACTATAAGATTAGGAGTGTTTGTATTTAGGGAAATTATATATGTGTTTGTAACTGAGAAAATCTAATGCTAACTAATTTCTGTAAAGTGCTACATCATTGTCAGAATGTAATCTTAACTGATAGAAAACAATGACCCTTTCAGAATCCTGGAAGCTGTTAAATTCTGATGGTAGAAATACCATAACTTTGATCAGGTAGTTATATTCAACTTCCATGAACCCATAGTTATTATTTACTTGTTCATGATATTAATTTCTAGAATAATTTATATCCTGTACATAAGATAATTATGACCTTTGTTACCTTTTCTTTCTATATTATAAAATCCAGTGTTGACAAAACATGCTTATCCAATTGCTATACTGCACATCCATCCATATCAACATTGTCAGAATTATTGCCTTCCCGTGAAAATCTAGATTTGGGTGTTTCACATATGCAAAGAAGTGTGAATTCCAGGAATTAACCGGAGTTCACAGATTTTGTGGTGTCACAATTTCAACTCATATTTCATGCACAATAGAAAGAGTAACATGCTATTATGTATCATGTGAATTTGCTTTTAATGAACATAGGTAGAATAGCTAAAACTATTCATATAGTTTCCATGTAACCCCAAGTGCCTTATCCTGTCTAATCTTGGAAGCTAAGGGGGTCAGACCTGGTTGATATCTGGATGGTTAACTTAAATGTTGTGAACAGCTGAGAAAGCTTTGGCTATAGGCAAGGTAGAAGTGTAATATAGTAGTAGTAATAACGATAATAATAATGATAATAATAGAAGCTGTACAAAATCAGTGATCTCCATAAAATCTACTTCTCTGAATAAACAATTATCTGATTTGTCTTATTGGTTTGACTAACTTAGAAAAGAAACTGGAGAGGTATGCTATGCTAATTTTTCATGCTATATAAATATCTTATTTTTTCAAGTTTCAAAAGTAATGAAATGATACTGTGTGGTTAACAGAATAGAGGTCAACTAAAGCTGAATTTGGTCCAGTTTAGACCTAACTTTGGCTTGATATTGTGGTTGTTGGAATCTTGGGCTTGAAGATTCCTGGCTTGAAATAAAGATTAATTGTCGATTCCATTCATGTTTTCTGTAACTAAGATTTTCCATTCTGGTTCTATTTCCCTGAACCAAAATCTGCAACTATTTTGATATGCAGTCGGAATGATTTTTTTTTCCAAATTAGGTGTTTTTGTACTCATGGCCCCATTAGTTAAAGCATATTTGTGCACATATTGGAAATGTAAACAGTGCTGCTTAAAATTTCTTTCTGCCTTTTTCAAATATGTGCATTTTGGTAAATCCATTTTTTATTGTTTCATAAACCAAGAAATGTATTTGGATTTCAGTTCAAATATTTTATTAAATTTTGGAAAGTAGATCATGTTAAACCATTAAATCTTCCTCTTCAACTGCAAATAACTTGATGAAGTAAATTTCTTAACCATCCCTAGTTTGATCACAAACTTAGTGAGAATAGGGGCATAAATTCAGCCTTGAGAACACTGGAGGGGAGGACATTATATTCCTCTATAAATACCTCAAAGGCTGGCATAAAGAGGAAGGTCAAGATTTTTTCTTGCTTATACCAGAGTGCGGGACACAGAATAATCAATTCAAGCTGCAAAAACACAGATTCAAGCTAGATATCAGGAGAAGCTTCCTCACTGTCAGAGCAATACAACAGTGGAACCAGCTGCTTAGAGAGGTGGTGGGCTCTTCCACACTAGAGACATTCATAAATAAACTGGACAGACATCTGAGTGGGATGTTGTAATTGGTGTCCTGCAACAGCAGGGGTTTGGACCTGATGGCCTTCATGGCCCCTTCCAACTCTACTATTTTATGGTTCTAAGAAAGATAATATGGGCTGTCTATGGCTAGTCATCTGAAAAGTTAATTACAACATTTATTTGTAATTTATTTATTTATTAATTTATTAGATGTTTATCTTGCTCAAGTCACAAAAACCTTTGGGCTAGTTTAGAGTCATAAAACCAAACAATAATAAAATAATGGAAATAGAGTAAAATGCAACAATAGAATATTAAACATCAAAATGTTACAGTATTAAAATCATTGATAAAATTATTACATGCATGTAATGAGAGTGCCACAGAAACAATATCGCACTGCCTGTATTCGGTTTTCTCTTTGCCATTCACTGTCTTTGGGGGATGTCCAGGGCTTATTACACACTGACCCCAAGGATGTTTTATACACATCTGAGGTACACTGAAATATATTCAGCAGGCACTTCCTGGATAAAAATTCCTTGCATTTTTTAGACTCCAATGTTATAGCAGTTGAATCAGACGAGATACCCAAAACATAACATGGTCAGATTTCTTTAGATGGGTTCCAGTTGGTACAGCTCAATGATGTTGACAAGGTCCTTGGATAAATTTGTGCAACTGCATCCATGCTGGATCCTTGCCTTTTGTGCTTATAAAAACTAGCAGGAAGGGAAGAGCTGTCTGTGTCAGACAGGGAATCCCCCTGTTTAAGAGAGGGAATGGTCCTGTGTCACCTGAAAGAGGTGGTGAAGAAGTAACTCCTGAAGAAATCCTCTCAGGACCCAGAAGATTTCAATCATTTTAGTTGGTGGCAAATATTCCTTCCTGGGCTGAGATCCTTAAGCAGGTGGTGGCCAACCACTGCCGGTGGTCTTTGGTGTGACTCATGTGACCACTTGAAACACGTGTTTCTCTTTGTGGCTGTTGAGAACATTGACCATCATATCAATGGGGTGACTGTCTGTTGGGAATGGGGGTGGTGCATTGTAGTGGTTCTGCACTTACTTGGATGGTTTGTGCCTGAAGGTGGTGCTGGGTAAATACAGCTTATCCTTTGGACTCTTCAGTATGACCCTCCTCAAGGGTCAGTCTTGCCCACTATAGTATTTTTCATCTGCTGAGTGGGGTTACCCAAAATTTTGTAGTGCATTGTTGTCTGTGCATGGATAACATGCAGTTCTGTTTTCCCTTATTATCTTTAGCAGATTAGGCTGTAGATGTGCTAAACCAGTGCCTGGTTGTGATATTATGGATGCAGTCTAACAAACTGAAGCTCAGTCCAGACAAATCTGGGATTCTGTTAGTATGTGGGTCTTCTAACTAGATGTAGCAAGTTCAACCTTTTCTAGTTGGGATTGCACTCTCCTTGAACGAACAACCATCCTGGTCACGTGGCACTAGTTTCAGTTGGTAGATCACCTTCTGGACATAGATAGTCTGGTTTCAGTAATCTTTGTTTTGGTAATCTCTAAAATAGATTATTTTAATACATTCTGTGCAGGGACACCCTACCCTTTAAGACAGTTTGTTAACTTCAGTTTGTGCAAAATGTGGCAGGCAGGTTAATAACTATGACCAGAACGTTCAAACATGTAAGACTAATTCTGGTCCTCTTGCATCTCTTTGTAGGCTTTCATGTCCAGTGTGTTGGTTCTACTTTAAAAAGCCCTGCATGGCTTGGGAGTACAATTCTTGTTGAAACATTTTTCTCAGCAAACATCTGTTTGGACAGTAAAGTTGCAGGCCCACCTCTGACCATCTCTGAAAGAGGTTCATTTGAGGAGAACCTTTTCACTGCCCCCTGCCCCATCATACATGATTCTCACTGGAACTGACCTGATACCAACTCTATGATCCTTCTAGTCCTAGGTTAAAACTGCCTTCTAAAACCAGAGCATTTAATCAACTCTAATGTTGATAATTTCTCTCAGCTGTCTTATGTTCTAGTTTGTATTCTACTACTGTAGTTTTTCAATTCAGTTTTAAATCTGTGTTTTAAATAGTTTTTGTGTAATTGTGATGTTTTTATTGTTACTTGAATTATGGGACTGTCTTTAATGTGCATTCATTTGCACATTACATATGGACTCTGTTTAAAGATAATGCTTCTAAACATATATTTTAGAAGGATCCATATTATGGCATAAACGCTCAATCTAGAATTCCAAGTGCTAATAACAAACATTTGAAGTTTGTGCCACATTAATTCTGAGTTGATGATTTGGCCAGCTTTTTAAAACATTTCAGCTTTTATTGCAGAGTATTAGCACTCAGTTTTTCTGTGCTTACCTGTGTCTTATTTGGATCATGGCCTACTTGTTTATAATCAAAGCAGTTCTAATTTTGTTCTGTTTTTATTACACTAGAAATGTTTGCCAATGTGTTATTAAAAAAAATACTGGTTTCTGTAATTGAATAAAGATTTCAGTAATGGATGGGAAGCAATTGTGGTGGCTGTGGCTTCCTGAGATTACCGAGCTTTCAGGCTTGTGTGCATTTTGGTTTCCTTTCACTATGGATCCAAACCACTAGCCACAGTATACATTTTCTAATGGGAATAGCTGTTAATGTGGTTTAAAATGTTTCTTTATAAATGTATCTGGCATTATGAATGGTACTTGTGCCTTTCTTAAAGGCTCTTGATATACAGAAGATGTTTCAATCCTGTACATTAATTGAAACAGTGAGAAGGTTAACACAATATTCAGTTTTAAAACTGAAACTGTATATTCCCTAACCGGAAAAAAATGTAGTGACTTGTAAATGCTACTCTTGTTTCAGTTGCACATAATTCTCTTAACTGATAACTTGTGAAGGAACACTTCAAGTTGATACACACATGACTTAATTTGTAGGTCAAATCAAATCACACCTAACTGAAAAGTATTCAGATGTACTTGCTTGGAAAGATTTTGCTGCCCATATAAATATTAAAGCTGCTTTTAATAAAATCCCTAGAAAAATTACAGGACATTAAAAAAAACCTTAAGTTGGCAAGACACATTTTTTTTCTGATTAAACAATTACATTAAGTGATGTCACTGAAGTTTAAGTGCATCTCAAATCAAGTTTTAACGAAGGTGATCTTTCTTCTACAAGAAGCAAGACAAGGTCATGAATAACGTACTTCCTGTGTTTAAATCAGTTGTCCCCACTTTGGCTGTTACATGTGTCCAGTTGCTGTTGTATTTTGATTTTTTGTCAAAATCAAGGGTGGGATTCTATCATTTGTAGATGGCTGTATGAGACAATAAGGTTAGTTAGGAAATGCATCAATGTCTTAGATTTTGTAGGCATATTTTAAGATCTCTGAAACTGGATGCTAGAGATTGTAATACTTAACTACTTGTAAATACAAAGACTGTATTTCAGTGTTCTTGATAGATGAGTATGTAGAACAGTCACTTTTGAGGCCAGTAGAACAGTCACTTTCTTAAAATATCTTTTTATTTATAAACATTAATTTGCACATTGCATATGGAATCTATTGAACATTTATCTGTAGCATGTCATAAATAGCAAGTGTCTGTCATATTGAAAAGACTGAAAGAGTTATCTGATTTACTTGAGCTCTTGGCATCTAGACAGCACACAGGTAATTCAATTTATCCAAGAAATGCTTATTGACCTTCAGCTGCTCTAGGCCAAAGACAGTGGCAATCACATGAGCTAGGACAGCTCTGTTTGCCAAGGACTACAGTGGCATCAGAACCTACTACAGTGCATCAGAGAAAATATGTCAGTGGTATCAAGAGGTACAGGTGGTGTAAGTTCCTCATTAAAAAGGAGAATGGAAAAGTGATGTGGGAAGAGATAGAGTATAAGGACAAGAATGCTGTACTATCAGAGGAAATCAGAAGACATAGTTTGTGAATTTGCAAACAAATTTGCAAAGGAACACTTGTCATTTAGATTCAATATAATACAGTACTTTACTGGTATGTGTAGGCTTGAGTGCATAGAACAGAGTGCTAAGAAGAGCAAAAAAAAAAGGATTTAGACCTGTAAAATAAATTGTGATATCAAACTTTTTTCATGCAAAGATTGATTATATTAATACTGCTACTATGTATTAAAAACAGTTGCTTCAGTTTAACAATGTATGTGGTTTATCCTGTTTTGTTCTTTGAGGTATTCTTTGGAATTTTTCATGGAGGTTATGCTCCAATCCATAAGTTTAATTTAATGGCACTGGGTTTTTTTTTTTTTTGGCAAATATGCTTAATTTGGACTGTTGAAGACAAATCTTGAGTTTCTGCATTCGTACATTTTAAAGAGAGTTAGGATGCAATCCCATCCATGTTCATTTCTTGCTGGTGAATCCTCAGAGTTGTAGGATTTTTTCTTGTATAGATATGCAGTCTTGCACCTTTGATATCATCCAAATAACGGCAAGATTTCAAATAATAGTATGATTTCCTGTTTGGTTGTTCATTTCTTGCCATGGGGAGAGGGTTAGAACTTAGCGTAAGAACTTAGTGAAAGCCTAATGCATATTTCTGTTCTCTCCCTAAGGACAATACATGGGGTAGAACAAGTAACGTGTCAAAATTATATAAATTGCTGTTTGTTTTCTAAAATAATAGATCATTACTTATATAGCAGATTTCTCAGGTTAACGTACTTAGGGTTATTAACTCAGTGAAGACTTGGTATGTGTCAGGACCATATCATTTCAAACATGGATTACTATGCATCAGGTTGATATGCAAGGAAGGTTCATCATTCAATTGTACAGCACATGCTTTGTACTTAAGGGGCTTCTTCTTTAATCCCTGGCCTTTCCAGGGTTTGGAAATACTGCTCATAGAATTTGAAGAACTGCAGCCAGTCAGTGTAGACAACACTGAGCTAGATAGACAGATGTTTCTTTATTTGCATAACATAGTTTCCTGTGTTCCGAATATTTTAATAGAAACAGATTTTCATAATAAACTATGAGGACTCCCATAAATGGCTATTACTTAACATTTAAAACATTTATAGTACATAACTAGACACAAGAAGAATTTCTGTGGCTGCATTTGGATATAAAGTAAAATTGTGGTGAAAGAACATAGCTTACTCATTCTCTCTTCTACCTGTGTAGATGGAAGGGGGAAGTTTGGAAGCTATTCTGCTTTTGTTCAACTGCAGTTTATCATGTTATTCAGACCAACAAACCAGGGCTAATATTTACTACAATTAGTTTCTAATAAGCCAGTTTTATACTTTAAAACTGGTTTGTTTAAAGTAAACATAGTTAATTTAAACGGTTTTGAACTAATCCCAGCAGCCAAGAAGTTGGGGATCACATGTGTCTAAGTCTCACTTTGGCTCTTTCCATCTTGTGCATGTATTGCGTGAATTCCTAGGAACCTTAGACTGAAGTTGATTTTAGGGAAATACATGCATACCGCTGGACAAAGAAGACTTTGAACAATCAATGCTGATAGGGTAATTTGGTATCTTGTAATATTTCCTGTAATATTATAGAGTAATGGTCTGTCTCTTGCTAGAACACTGTTCTGCACAATACCAGCC
The DNA here is from genome assembly GCF_004798865.1 of Varanus komodoensis. Lineage (NCBI taxonomy): Eukaryota > Metazoa > Chordata > Lepidosauria > Squamata > Varanidae > Varanus > Varanus komodoensis. The sequence continues at coordinate 27,469,895 of NW_025335761.1, read as the reverse complement.
CTACCTCATGGAAGGTTCTATACAATAATTATTAAAATACATTATCTTGCTTGATCTGCCTGTATACAGAAATCAGAACAGCAAGAAAAGTTCACATTTGTTTCCTCTTCTGACCCCATCTGCAGTAAAATTTGGTACAAAATGTGACCTATATGAGTGAAGATTTGAAGTATATGCTTCAAGGTGCAGTATAATGGTTAATACTAACATTTACAGTAGCCAATCAATATGAATTGTAAGGGTGAATTAATTAAGAACCATCATGTAAAATGTCATATGTGGGGATAAGTGTATGAGAGCCCTGCATATACTGTTTCTTTCAACTTGAAATTGACTTGATGAATCATCTTTTCCTCCTTCCTAATAGATCAGTACAAATGGTTTCTAACTAAATATTTTATAATACTAGAGCTGATCAGCTGGACTAACTTTGTAGTGCAAACTAAGAATATTGCAGAAGTCAATAATAAAAGTAACAAGCAAAATCAGTGTATTGGCCATTAAGGAGATAAGACTTACTGATAAGAAGTTGATTCTGAACTGAAATTATGTCTTTCTAAACTGAAAGAACAATGACCTTAACACCATATCCTGGGATTAATGATCTTAGGTTCTACCTCCTACAGAAACTAAAGTTAGAAATGTTTTGTCTCTTATCCAAAAGATTCTTGATACTAAGATTTTTCCTGAGAAGGAATATTGTTTAAGATTTGGCCATGCTGCTGTGTAAGTCCCCCTTCTTTCCTAAGCTGTGCATTACCTTCTCAGTTAAACACAACTTCCTATGCCAGATTTTTTCCTACTGACTATTCTGTCTCTCCTACTAACCCATCAATTGCTGCAGAAGCCCTCTATATTGTCTTTTTCTGTGATTGCTTGACTTTGCTTCTGCTTAGCCTGGAGTCTTTTTATTCTCTCTCTATTTGTCCCTCAGTATGTTCTTTCTTGAAACATGTTCCTGGCTGTAAAGTTTCATGCTACGTAGCCTAGTTGCATGCCTAAATCCAGATCCAACCCACAAGATTAAGAAGTTTTGCTTAGTATCTTGAAGATAAGAACAATAGTTGTTCCTTGCAGTCTCTGTATATCACACATATGTCTTGTGGCCCCGATTCCACTGGCCATCTACCAATACCAACTTTGATGGGTACCTTGCCTAATTCCTCCCTGTATGAACTTGTGGGTCCTATCCAGTTCCCTGCCCTATCTTTTGGTCTCTCCACTGTCTCCAGGGTCTTCACTAAATGCACAGGTCTATGTCCACCTGTGACTGCATGTAGTCCACCTTCCTGTAAGTTGACAACTGACTCCTGGTTGCCACTTCTAAGACAGAACTTGTGTGATTAGTGTGCATTACCTGCTCACTTGTGGAAAACTTGGAATTATGCCTCAGTCACGACAAATCTGTTCCCTCTGTCCCCAGTTCATCATGCTCATAGGGGCCTGCCTGGACTCAATAATTGTATAAAGCCCTCCTGCCGGAACCAGGAGCAGCAGTACTGTGCGCTCTAGCAATGGACATCAGGACACAGAAACACACCATGGCTTATGCTGTCTAGAAGCTCCTGGGTCTCATGGCCGCCCCTGTGGTAGTGGTCTGTGTTGCCTGACTTTGTTTGAGATTACTGCAGCTGTGGTTCACTTGTGTCTTCAACACAGAGGGAAGCACCCACAGTATGACCCTGAATCCTCCATCCGAGATAGTTTATTCTGGTGGTCCTCCCCATGCAATCTCACCAGGTGAGTCAGGTTCCTTCCCACAAAACACTCTGTCACTGTTACAACAGATGCCTGCAACATGGGCTGGGGAGTGCACTGCAACCACCTGCACACACACAGATCCTGGGACTACTGCAAAATAAAGCTCTGTATCGGTGTCCTACAGATGCTGGCCATCCACAAGACAGTGATCTCCTTCCCAACCTCCCTTGGGCCAATACAGATTGCAACAAACAGTGTGATGGTAATGTACTTCCTCCACAAACAGGAAGGCACACAGTCTGTCCTACTTACCACTCTGACTAGTACCATCTGGGACTGGTGCATTGCCAGGGACATTACCATCACAGCAATCCACTTTACAGGCAAGCTCAGCACCCTGACTGTTGCCCTAAGCTGCACCACCCTAGATGCACCCTGGTGGTAGTTCTACAGCTGAGTCCTAGATTTCCACAACAGAGGGACCCACTAGAGGTGGATCTCTTTACCACAGCACAAAAAAAAATGTGCTCTAGGCAGGCCAAGGGACCAACTTTCTGGGGGACACGTTCCTCCTTAAATGGAACTGAGCTCTATTCTATACTCCACCCCGTTCTCTCTGATCACCAAGGTGATCGCCAAGATGCATCTATCCCTTTTTCCCCAATACTGCATACCTACACACACGCATACATATGGATTCATTTTCTCTCAAGTGTTTTATATGCATAGAATGGTAAAATATATACATATAGTAAGACAAACATTTGGTTTACTCATGTGATCTTAGTTTCATACAAATTCAACTTACGGATGTTCTTAGAAATGGAACTCATCTGAAATTCTCTGCATCATGAGTCTTAGATGTATATGGTAGTATTGCTCATATCTCACAGCATATGATTGCTTGATCCTAATTGACCAGTGGTGTGTGCAGCAAAATAGTACAGTGTAGAGTATGCTTCCTGAAGTTTACATTCCTTTCTCTCCTTCCAAATTTATCTGTTCCCCAACAACCATCAATTATCCTGTGTCTACTCAGTATGTTCATTTCACCCTGGACAGTTACTGGTGCCTCTCCCTTTCTAATTTTAGTACTTTTTTAAAATCTTGGTTTCCTGCAAACCTTTTGATATCTCTCTCTTGTTGTTGGAAGGAGCCATTGTGCTTATCTAAGGATGGGGCATTGGAAAATTAATTGACTAATTGTATATCTAAGCAGAATATACTCCTAGCGTAGCCTGTAGTAAATCCCTGCTGTGCCTGTGTTACCAGAGCTTGTGGTTGAGGGTGCAATAAAAACAAAAATTAGCTTCAAAGACAGAAGTTCCTGGTGGGTTTTAATGTGCATTTTTTTTACATGAAAAGTGCAATCAGTCTGCATACAAGTCAGTGAAGCATGGAACCTTTGCTTGCAATGGAGTTCTTGGGCCTATGAGTACATCTGAGGAAAAAAATTAAGTAGCTTTACCTTTGTATCTTGAAATATGTATAGAAGTATTTTAACTGGGAATCACACCTATCCTTACCTCATCTCTGACCTACAACATTAGCAGTGGACTCCACTATAAGGTATGTAAACAGTTCTCGCAATACAACCTGCAGTAGGGCTAAACCAATGTATGGATGTGGACTAGGATTGTTATATAGTGCTGTAAGCCTAATGTACAATGTGCCAATAACAACAAAGCATAACACTAGAGGATTGTACTAATTTTAAGACTTACCGGCAAAAGAGTTTAAAACTTCTTGACAGCACTCTAGGGTTGTAGGAGAACACTTGGAGCCTGACTTATAATATTCAGTGTGAGCTGTGTGATCATGGTTTTCTTGCATTGGCAAGGGTTATGTTAAATGGTACTTGAATTATCCATAGGTGTATAATCTTTTCTAATACACATTGAATTGCATTTGTTTGGAATTTGTGTTTCTAGGCTTATTCTTAAAATGTTTCACAGTAAATACCTAAGAGAACTCCTATGTGACCTCCATGAATATTTCAGAGAACATAGAATAGAATGGCATACCTCTTAAGGCAGTAAATACTGCTCTGACTTTGGGAGGGGTACTTTTAAATTCTGATCACCCCTCTCCCTCTGAGCTGCAGCAGGAAAAACCATGCTGGCTGCTTCCTGATGTCAAAAGATCTGACCATGGAAAGAGAGAAAAGGGGATTTTTGGGTGGGTTGGGGGGGGGAGAGGTTGGGAATATGGGGAATGCTATAGCCTCTCCTGCTCTGACCCAGTTTTATTTATTTATTTATTTATTTATTATTTAGAAGGCTTCTATGCTGCCCCATTCGCCGAAGCCTTGGGGCAGCTCACAAAAATAAATAAATAAGCGCAGTACAAAACAATATAATATGAGTTTACCAGTTCCAGCAGGGGATGTATCAAAGGTCCAGCTAAAGAAACAATTCATAAAGGCAAATAGAGAGATGACGATTGCTCCTTTTGCTCCTCCTGTTCTCCTAGTAGCAGTCCGTCAGGACACTGAACACTGTTCAGTGAACACTTAAGAGGAAAACTCTTAAGGTCAACAGAAGTGTTTGGCAATGGAAAGAATCTCTGTGCTAGAAAAGGGACAATTCTATTTGCTGGTCTACTTGAGGATTTTTGAGAGGCAGGTGTTGTGGACATTCTGGTGCCCAATCTCAGCTACATTAAAATTTTGGATTTCTTCAAGATTTCCATAGGCAGTACTTTTCCAACCCTCAGGATTTTTAAATATGGTGTTTCAGTGTAAATCAAGATACGATTTATCTAGACCAGTGTTCTTCAAATTTGAGATACCCGAAGAATCCTTCTCAATGTGAAAAATAAGTGTAGAGCATGTTAATATTTTTCCTGTAGTACATTCTGTTTGAACAAATGTTACAATTAATGTTGTAATAATACATTTCATACAATGTAGACAGAAACTATTAATGTATGCATTAATGAACCCATTTCTTACTTAGTATATAAATAATATTAAATTCACTGAATATATACTAAATCTTAGTAAAAAGGTAAAGGTAAAAGTTTCCCCGTGACATTAATTTCAGTAATGACTTACTCTAGGAGGTGGTGCTCCTCTCCGTTTCTTAGCTGAGGGAGCCAGTGTTTGTCTGCAGACAGTTACCTTGGTCACGGAGCTGGCCTGCGTAAACACTGAGGCACGCAGAATGCTGTTACCTTCCCACCAAAGTGGTACCTATTTATCTACTTGTATTTGCATGCTTTCTAACTGCTAGGTTGGCAGGAGCTGGGAAAAGCAAAGGGAGTTCACCTCGTCATGCTGATTGAAACTACCAGCCTTTCAATTGACGAGCTCGGGAATTTAACCCACTGAACCACCCAATAAAAAAGCTTAGTATAACATCACTAGCAAATAATATATATAAAAATCCTTCATTTCAATGATTTGAATGTGCTTGTTTTTTGCTACACAGAAAACCAAAAGTTGGTGCTACTGATGACAATTGCAAGTATATTTCCGGCTCTGCGTTCATTTAATTCCTGTTTTGGTTTTGTTGCTGAATATGTGGAAGAAAACATTTCACATAAATAAATTGTGACAAAAGGCATGGTAATCTTAATTGCATGATGATTCACTTCAGAATATTCATTGTAAATTTGCAACCAAGAATCATTAAGTTCTTCCTGTTGGTATCTAATTTTTAGGGTCAAATATGTAGATATATCAATTAATTGTTACCTCTCTTTCATGAATAAATTTTCACTTTCATGATTAAATTCTTTTTTAATCCAGTTGTATGTTTCAGTTTGCTCTGGAAAATATTCTCTAATAGATTTTTCTAGATTCAATACTTACTCTATGTATTCTTGAACAATTTTATGAAGATTCATATTTTGTATGAAGAAGTCACTTAATTTTTACAGCAGTATACAATTTTCCATACATATCCATTAAATGAATTTATAATTAAGACATATTTATCATTAATTTGAAATATATGCACTTTCATTCCTTTCAGGGATATATTTACTTAATTTAAAACAGAAAATGTATCTGTAAAATACATCATAATCTGAATCCATATGTTGCCATGAAATTCTGAGCAATAATCATGTTTTAGTTGAATTAAAAATACTTACCTTTTTTTCAGCTTGTAAAACCTGCTAAAATGTTTTCTGCATGATAGTCAGCATATCTGCATGTAGGAACAATGTTTTGTAAAAAGTAGGTAGTTCCTTGAAAAGTAATGAAAATAAAATTGAGGTTAGCTCACTGGGTTTGACAATGATTTTCACTATGTCATCTAAAACATTTTATTTTTTTATTTTTTAATTTGTGCCACAATGAGAGCATGATGGCATAGACAACAGTGAATCTGTTGAATATTCTCTTAGACCAGGGATAGTCTCTTGATTCTTGGTAAGACTCTTTTTTTGTACCCAGTAAAGATTTCATTGTTTTGGTACAAACTGAAAACAAAAATCCCATGGTAGTCCATCTTTTGTCATAAATATATTTATAGTAGCAAAATGTTTTCACCAGTTTTATCTTTAATGGTTTGTACATAAGAAACCTCTTGGACAGTTATACTAAAAGTATTGCATATCAGAAAAATTAAAATAGTCAAACCAGTGACTTCCAAAGATTCATTTAATGTATTGTGAAATCATGAGATTTTAAAAGAGACTGTAATTCATCCTCACAAAAAGGTGCCGTATTGCTAATGGTTCTAGCAACCATTTTATCAGAGAGAGAATGGTATGCTATCAATTTCTTTGGCAGATTTCTCACCAGTCTTACAGCTAATTAGATTTTTTGTGCAAGGTTTTATTAATTTTTAGCCACATGTAGGTGCCATCTCCTTTAGCAATGCAATAAGTGATGAGGCAGGGAGTCCCAAGTGATTTTTCATTATCATAGTACATACATTTTGATTTTTTTCTTGTTTTTGAGCCCTTCATTATTTACACCTAAATATTCTATGCTTTTGCCTATCAAATGTAGATGGTTACTCTTCATACATTGTCTTAATTTTGCAGGATTTAGTATTGCATGCATTGTTGCATTCAACACACATTCTGTTTGAATTGTCTTTATTTCTGGTTCAGTAAATAAAAACCTTACATAGGTTTCAGTGTATTTCTTTTATTAGAACTACCTAAATGTAATTTCGTTTTTTAAAATAGATGCTTCAGGCATTTCCAAAACTGCTTGTTTGCACGTCAAATTTCTGGAAATAGATAGTGCAATAATTGCAGATGTTGCTGAAGAAGTTTCATGTCTGTCTGTCTGTCTGTTAAGCTTTTTAAGTTTTCTGGTTTTTAAGTGAATGTCCATTGTGAAGGTCAACTCCATTAAATTAAAATTCATTAATTAGTGTTACACTTTATCACTCACAAAATCTATTCCATTGTATAAATTGAGAAATTTTCACACAAAGCTTTAAAATTTCATTTTGAGGTAAATTACTAGCCGTGTTTACACAACAACCCCCCCCCCCCGGCATTGTCCAATTTTCAGCCACTGGTCTGTGGACTTGTGCCGGTCCACCAGAGATTTCCTGCTGATCCTGGGGGGTGGGGGGGTGTATCCTTCTCATTGTGGACTGGTGCAGGGGCTGGCTGTGCTGCACCACCTCTTCCTCGGTTTGCATTGTGTTCATGGCAGGGGAGATGTGCTGGTGCTGCTGGGGGGGGGGCTGGGAGGGAGAGACAGCTTTTTGTTTCTGCCTCAGTGGTCCCCTGGGTGGTTTTCCTGTTTTTGCCAGTTCCCAGCTGTGGAAAGGTTGAAAACCACTGGTCGAAGGAACCACCAGCAGTTCATGTTAGGTTGCGCTGAAGAGACCAAGTTTCATTTGCTCATTCTCCTGTCAGTCAAATCTTGCCAATGGAGAAACGCCTGAATGTGAATGCAAAGGCTTGCCTTTTTACCTTTTATAAATCATTGTGAGTGAGTGAGCTTTAAAAAAATATATACTGCAATGAACATAAGAAAATGTTTTGTAAGCATATATAGTTGAGGAGAGGGATTATCTGAGAAGGAGTGTGCAGCTTGCTAAGGAGAAAGCAGGGAGAAAGATGGCTGCTGGAATTGCAGGCATCAGATTGGCTAGATGCTCAGATTCCCATGGAAAGACCTAATCAGAGGATTCTGGGAGTGGTGGTTTCAGATGTTTTCTTAAATCTGTGTGATCACCATTCCTTGAAATATGAAACTGTTTTAGATTTTCCATGAAAGAAACATGAAACACAGAAATTTCCATATTACATTACCAAATATTTGTTGTTGCTAGCATAAAAGCAACCATAATGGTTAATGGCTTACTTATTTTCAATTTTCAAGTGAAATACTCATAAGTATGCAACAAAAATGTCAGCACCTAAGCACAAGAAAGTGGTATTAGCAGACCCTGGAGAACGATAGAGTTTATGAAAGTACACAAGACTATTTTGAAAAGTCCAGTGGGCATGAAATGCTGACTGATGGGGTGAAGTTGTGGGGAGCAAACAGTCAACACAAAGCTAGGACAAATGAAATGGAGTGGCTAATAAAGGAAAATGAAGGAGGAAAACATACTTCTATGAGCCATCGCTATAATTATGAGAGAAAAATGAAGAGATCAACACACACACAAATACAGAAAATCATTTCTGTCTAGTTCCACAGTATTCAGTGTTGCATTTTTCTTTCATGGCAATGCTTTATCAAGGTAACTGATAAAAATTCTGTGGAACTTGCATTCAGGAAAATATATTTTAGGATTGTAGCTTTTGTTCGGGATAATGTATCCTGATGAATTTTGTAGCTCTACAAAGATACAGCAGGAACCAGACAAAGATAGTGTTTGTCTTGAGAAATGTACTCAGACATACTCTAAGTGTCACTGGTTAGGGGATTCGGTTGAATATGTTTTCTTTTACTCCTCAATAGAGAAGAGGCCTGTTCTAGCACAAGGGATCTCCAGGTTGAAATTTGATATAGTCATGTCTTTTATTCAGTATACATTTAGAATTTAAGAGAATAAGGGCCAAACCAGATGTGCCCATCTGGGTATAAAGCAGCAGTTGAGGGGTTAATTTTTCATCCTATGAAGAATTTGCAGAGAGGGGGACTGAATTCCTCTACCTTACTTACTTCATTGTGCTACTCTGCCATTTCCCAGTCCAACTCTGAAATTGAAAGTGAGCCAGCAGCGAAGGAAATTTGTGTAAAAGTATAAAATTAATGAACACAGTCTGGTTTGTCCCTAAGGTATACTCATCTACAGATGTGCTATATCACTATACTCACTATATTTGTGTGTTTTTACTTATATGCAAATGCAGACACATAACTTTTATAAGAGTTAAATTTTCTGATTCCTTAGCCTGTTATTTTAGTTTACATTTAGTATTTGATGAATGGGGTTCATTCATTTAAAGAAAATACAGAGGGCTGCAAAAGTAGGTATACAGTTTTTATTATGAAAAAAAAAAGTGCTGGTGGTGAATTTGTTTCTCCAAAAGTGGGTCCTGTAATGAATCCTGAGCTGAGGGAAGTTGTATATTGGCTTACATAGTGTGGCAAATAGTGATTTTCCTTCTTGTTGCACTTTTTCTTGCTTGTGGGAAAAATGATATGCTATTTGACCAGGCAGCTGATGAATGTGGCAACTGTCGGTAGCCACCATTGCTTGTACAAGATATAGCGGAACAGGAAGGAAAACTCATACCACTTGGATGAGTAAGATAAAGGTGTGCAGACATCTGTGAATGAGGTGGTGAATTTTGTAGCTGATTCTCAAACACTCATTTCCTTTCTCTTGCTTATAGGTAAAACAGAAAAAAATATATTTCTGATGGAGTGAAACTTTGCTTAATTCTTCATGGTTCTATATGGTTAATTCTTCATGGTTAATTCTTCATGGTTCCTATATTAAACATGTAATCACTGAGTGCTTGCCACTAATGGAAACCAAGTCTGGGTATTTATTGCATGCCAATATTTAACATCAAAGCATAACAGACATTAAGTGATTTGATTGTGTAGCCAGATATAAGTTTGATTTGAATTGGTGGCAAAATGAGTATGTTAAAAAGATTTACCTGAAGTAAAGGACAAAGAGGAATGCTAAATGTCAGACAAAGTACTAGTACTGCCAATATAAAATTCAGTAAATGCACTGTTGTAATAAACAGTGCATCATTAATCAGTGAACATTTATTGTGGGTTTTTCTCTCCCTCTCAATCTTACAAAGTAAGAATTTATTAAATATTAAGATGTTATTCTCAATTGATACTATGGCATACTTATTTTATCCCTCCCTCCCTCTCTCCCTCTGAGGATGTTTATATGTAACTCAATATGATGCATAATCTTCTAACAGCTGGAAATACCACTTGTATGTGTTGAAAGCAAGTTTAGATGGATAGATTTATTTCTTACCATGAGTGCATGGTAGGCATGCTGAACTTCTAATTGATACTGGAGATATATTAGTATACAAGGTACCTGAGGAAAAATAATTATGCTATCTTGTTCTATATACTTTATACTTAATGTAATGTTTCTCATATTTATTAAACTTGGGACCCTGCCTAAACATATTCTGATATCCATTCCCTTCTGCAGCAGATTCTTGTGGATAGCTATGTGTATAAGGCCCAAAGGTCTTTGTCAGAATAAGTAGATTTAGCTGGTCCAAAAGTGACTTTGGAACAGAAATCGAAAAGGGCATCTGAGAGGGAAAAACTGCTGTCTTGTTATTGCCTCTGTGATCAGCATAGTACTTTATAGTTAAATTTCTACAGCTAGAAGAAACTTGTCTTCATACGTAACCTTTAATGCATCAGCTAGGGAGAATATAGGAAATGAAGTATCGGAGAACCAATGACATAGCATGTAGGCTGGGTTTACATGACATGATAACCCTGTGCTTTTTCAACAGCATGTGGATTTTTGTCTGAACTTGATAGTCAGACAATCACACGAATACCCAGGCAGTGTGCTTTCCATGCTACTTGCTCCATCCTCCCAGGCTTGCCATGTGGTCTGGCACCCCATGAAATCCCGCTCCTTTCCCTTTTCTTTCCTATGGACCATAGCAGTGTCCTCCTGCTTGGTCTCCTGAAGCCTTGAGGTAAGTTCTCCTTTTCCCTCTCCTGAGTGTACCTGCATGTTTATGATGCCTTCTAGAATCTCCAGCCCCATCAGAGATTTCTATTAAGTGAATATAACTTTGTCACTGTTCCATTCTTCTTCCTCTTTATGTTTTTGTGCTGTCTCCCTGTTTCCAAATGTAAATGGAATGACATTTCTGTTGCTAAAGAGCTGAGGCCAGTAGAGATCAAATGCTAAAAGTGACCATGTTCACAGCTGCTCTTGTAGGAAGACTCTATGGTGCTTCATTACCAGCATTGGTAAAATGGCTATCTCTGCAGCATGGTAACTTTAGAACAGCCCCCTTATTTTCTCTGTGGTTTTCCCTTATTTTCTTTGTAATTTTACCATGCAGGAACTCTGGAACTAGATCCAGATGATACAGCAGATACTCAATGGTAAGATTTCACCATTGCTTCTGGTGTCATACAAACCTGACCAAAGAGAAAACTGATTTGTTAGTGTGATTGAACACATAGTATAATGTGGAAATTTCAGTTATCACTTGACTGTGAACATACTTGAAATACATAGTTAGTGACCACTTGTTTATGTCTTAATACCTCTCAATACCTCTCAGTAGAGGAAAGGGTCCTATAATTTATTTATTTATCTATCTTATTTCATTTTTCAATTTATATCCTGCCTTTTTCCTACAAAGGGCTCAAGGCAGCTTACATCATTCTCCTCCTCCATCTTATCCCCACAACAACAACCCTGTGAGGTAGGTTGGGCTGAGAGTCTGTAACTGGCCCAAAGTCACGCAGTTGGCTCCATGGCTGAATGGGGACTAGAACCCAGATCGTCTGAGTCCCAGTCCCAGCTCTTAATCACTACACCACACTGGCTATAAGGACGTCAAATCTCTGCTCAATGCAGGATTCCAGGTTAAAGCATCCATGGCAGGCAGCTCTTGAATGCCTGCAATGTGGGAGAACTTATGACTTCCTAGCTAATTCCTAGCCGTGACTTCCTTCCATTGCTGTACTGTTTTTAATAGTCAGGAAGTTAGAGGACATACAGTCTTCTTTGTTTATTATTTACTAGTAATCTAAACTTTCTTAAATGTAAAACAGTTATCTAGAGGCAGTCAGACTCTACTTTAAAGAAATGTGATCATACTCATTTTTGCAGGATTTAACATCAGTTTGTTGGCCTTAATATAGCTTACTGCATCTAGGAACTAGTACAGGACTTGCATGGCCATTCCCGATTCAGGTGTAACTGAAAAACAGAGTTCAGTATCAAACTGACAAGATTTTACTCTAGATTTTCTAACAGTTCCTTGCATTCATATAGATGTTAAACAGTAAGGATGAGAAAGTCCTCTATAACAGTTTCATTGTAATCTGCTTAGAGAGTCCTTGTGACTAATTAACTGTAGAATACAAGTTGAATATATAATAAGTACCACCTACATAGCGTAATCACCTCCAGACCAAGAAACAGTCATATGTACCTCTTCCACATAGAGGACCATTCACCACAACCTGGGAAGCCTGGTTATATGCATTAATCTAACTAATCATCCAAGAAGGGCAAGGATCAAGTCCGGTTGGATGCATTACTGCAAGCACTTTATGTTTATGTATCAGACTATATAAGATTGCCCATCCTGATTAGGATGGCTTCAGAGCACCATCTTTGATCAAGCAAATGCTATACTCACAATTATATAAGTAACAGTTTTGTGCTGTATGATTTTCCTTCAGTTATTTGGAGTGTGAAGCCAAAAGGAAAAAAAATCATGTTTATCCATGTTTTATGTTGATACTTTTAAAATCACATGGCTTCATTTTTGTAGACGATGCGGTAGACATACAAGCCGTTGCATATGTGTCTCATACTTCTTATAGATTTGGGCATCATAAATGTAATGAATCTCTGAGAATACACAAAGTATTAGAAATTGGAGACAACAGAGCTAATGTTTTGAGCCTCCCAACAAGCTTCTTTGGAGGTTTGGAAGATAAGTGCTTCTGAGGAATACAGGATGGAGTGTAGGGGGAGCTGCTGGGGTAAGAAGGAATCACCCTAAATCAGACTTTGATCCCAAGATTAATTGAAGGTAGTTAACAGAAAAAAGGTTTCCTATTCCTTCTTCCCCAGAAGCATCTTTTCCCATTCCATATTGCTTATGATTCCCAAGTATTCTGGAGAGCATTTGGGTAATCACAGTTGGCTGCAAGGGGAGGAGGTTGCATGAAATAGTAATTCCATGAACTAATTTCGAGGACAGCTTGTAGATCTTAATGCAGATGGGAAGGTAGAGTTCGATACGTTTTAGGTTCCCTCTAGCCTGGATTTCTATAGCCTACCAAGACACAGCAAGTAAGACTGAGTTTCATGTCCCTCTACAAGGTATACAAGGTTTTCTGTATACCAGTTTGTATAAACAGTATTTACAGATTAAAGGTTTGTGTGTGGGGCATCCTACATTAAATCAGTGTTTTAGCTGGATGATTTTCAGGCTGCTTGAAGTTTTATTAATAATCAGGGATTTGAATGTAACAGATTTAATTTCTATTAAGAATGAGATTGGTCAAAATTAGTTTGTTGATTGGTCAAATCTTGTTAAATATTGATAAATAAATCATAATGGTTCTGTTATATTAATCATAATGGTTCTGTGTTTTAAAATTCTTAAAAAGATTTCTAAAAAGTTTGATATGTATAATTGGGATATTTCTAATTAGCCCAATGATTAATGCCTGTGTGGTTTGGTTTGGGTTGTTTTTACTGTAGAACTCCAGATTTTTCACAATAACAGTACGGTTAATAAGCTGTTGGGATGCTAATGTTCTGGCAAGAGAAACCCTGCAGCTGTGTTCTGCTATGTGGGGCACTTTATGGGTCAGGGAAAGGAGACAGTTTTCACTGATTCCTCCTCCCTCTACAGCCCTTTGAACCTCCAAAATTCTACCCCAGAGGCTTTAGGAGCCTTCTGAAATGATACTGCATAAATGTCACAGACAGGAGCAAAAATGAACTGGAGTACCTTCTGTGGATGGAAGTGGCTCTTCCATTCACAGAAGAAAACTTGTCATCTACTTGATCATTGTGAGACATTGTTAGTAATCACTTCAAAGCAATACAGTTTCAGTTTTGTTTCTAGCCATTTCTTTTCTTTCTGAAGATCAGTGTCCAGTGTTTCATTGTCTTTCTGGAGCCTTATTGAGAAGCATGCCAGAAAACATGAACTGGGTATGATCTATCAAATGAGCTATGCAATCTGATCAGCCCAGACCATTTTGTCAATTTTTTGTGCTTCTTACAAACTGAATTTTTGCTGGGTTTTAGATATGCCCAAGATAAGCATAGTATTATTCATAGGCTTCATGGAAACTAAGGCACTAGGTTAGATCAAACCTTGCTTCTCTGTTAATGGAAACAGGCTTTCTGCTTATCAAATGTTAAGTTTGCATCTGATTGCATACTGAATCTTGGCTATTTATGTAAATAATTCCATTTATATCCTGCTCTTCATGAAAATAAATAAATTCCCATGATGGGTAACTAAAATATAATCCAACAATAGAATTAAATTTATTTTGTGATAAACAAGTTAATCATGTAAACCAAAACAGCTAATTTAGAGAACAGATTGATCCTGGCTAGGCACCAAAATGTTAGTAAGATTTGTGCCAAATACACCTCTTGGAAAGGGCATTCTGAAATGAAAGGGATCACCAACCTATTTTATATCACTTGTATCTGAAATTCTTCACTGAATTTTCCCCATGCATTGCTGTTCTAAATTTATCTAAAATGGATCCAATGCATTGGAAATTTTGTTTTTAATTACAAATTTTCTATAGAGTGTATGTACATTTTTGCCATTTCATTTAGTTATGTTTTCCATTCCATCTATATTATCAACTATGCATATTCATTTTGACAAAACATTGCAGAAATAGAATCTTGAGGAACTCTTACTCAGGTTCAGGAATACATGTACATATCAGTAAGAAACTGTATGGAAAAGAATATTGATGCAGTCCTACATATGACAACAAAAATCAAATTCATTTTGTTGTAATATGTAGGACTGTACCAGCAATTGTTTTTATGCAGTATTTTACCATTGTTCATGTGTAAGTAACTTACATTAATTACAGCACCAGTAAATCCTGATGTATTGGTATGTATTTTCCCAACATGATTCCTTTACAATATTGTCATACTGTGTGTGTGTTTGGAGGGGGGGTTGCATGTGGGGGAAGATAAAAAGATTCCCAAAGTGGTGGCAAATCGGGCAAGTTCAAATTCTGTAAGTAATTTTAGAAGTTCTCCTAATTAATACAAAATTCAATCGAAATCAGGAAAAGCAAATGCAATAGTTTAAAAGAGAACATATTTATCATGTATTTTTCAGCATTGAAATACTTATTAATATTTATGTGTGGGTTGCATAAGCGGTTTGTTTAGTACTGATAAATTGACAGGTGGGTTTGTAGATAAAATTGCATACAATGCTAGATTGTGAGATGATAGGTCCTCAGTGCACACTTAACTTCTGAATGAAGTCTGGAACCAACAAATTGTGTTTCAGGAGAATCAGAAATATTGGTTCAATGACTTTTAAAAATTGCTTAATGATCTTATTTCTCTTTGTTAAAAACTTCTATGAGCTAATGATACTTTATTACTGCTTTTGTTAAACCGTATAATAATCTATTCTTGGTTTGAAGATGCATATAATGTTTAAGAAAATTAGATGTACTCTTTCATTTCTTAATCATTTCCTTTTGCATTATCATCTTCTGCTTCACTTCCTGTTTGACTAAGTGCATTTTAAGAGTAGTATGACAATTTTGCGCAATTTCATAATATATTCTAGGTTTCTAATCTACCAGATGCTACAACTGGGAAAATTCTCAGCTTTTAACAAGTCTCTTCATTCTGTACTTAAACATCATCACCAAATCTTTTCATGAATGGTTCCAAAGTCCCAAGGACCCATTGATCCAGTGGACACTGGTATTTTATATTTTTCAGGAGCACATTGGAGCTGATGCGATCCTGCGAACTACTCCTACGTTTTCTGGAACATTGAAAGAACTGTGAACCCTACATTTTAACCAAACAATATCTTTGTTTTTAACCATTACTGAAATCTGTGCTGCAAAATCAAGACCAGTGAAATTTCTTTGTAGCTACTTAATAAATCACTGTTAACCAGCATTTAGCTAGATGACCAGGTGTAAATATATTAGTGTAAATATTCCTGTAACTTAAAATAATTGAACATGGAGCATCTTAGTATCAATTATTTTTATTTTAGGATGAGTTGAAATAATGATGAATGGTTAATGTAAAATGTTAATTCATAAAATGCTAGAAGCACAGTATACTGAAATTAAGAATTTCCTAATATATTTCACAAAGGATGTTTGCCTACAAACAATTAGGATATGGCCTGTTAGTCTTGAATCAAGGTATGACTGTATACTCTAGAAAAAGGAACATCAAGCTTTTAAAAACTTTATGTTACATTTCCTTTCCCCCTAGTTCTCCCCCCTTCCCTGGTTACTATATAAACTGTTCTGAAGTGTGATTTTCTTAGTAATATAGCCTTAATATATTTTTATAGTAAAATTGCTAAATTTTCAGTGGTCACATTTTAACTAAATTTGATCTGTATTTAATAATGCCAGCTGTACTACAAAGTGATAGGAAGCAAGGTGTTTGAATAATGGTTTTTTGATCTGCACCAGTTCCTGTATCCAAACTGTGTGTCAGTGTTGCACTTTTTAAAAAAACTGGGAAGGGATGCCTTTCTTATTTCAAGCATCATCTAAGGGTGTTACTAAATTCTGTTATAATTTGGTCTTCTATAAGATCTGGGTCAGGCTATCTTAAATAATGAGTATGTAGCCCATTTGTGTTCTGTCATTAGTGACTTTGTTGAGAAAATTCATCCTATAATAATATTTTTGAGTGAGAGTATTTATATGCACACATACACATGTATAATGATGAATGAAGATACCTGTAGACACCTTTAAGTTTGTGTGACTGCCATTTGAAATGTTAGGACAAAATAGAAATTTTTATTTTGATTGGGAATATTACGGAAAGGCAGAAGGAAATATTTCTATACTGCAATCCTACTCAGAAGTAAGATACATTGAGTTTGTTGAGATTTCTAAGAAAAGTGGGTGAAAGATGACTAGAAGTCTGCTTGTGTGAAAGAATTTTTCATAGTTGCTTCTACCTGTGCATGGTCTAGATCAGCTCTGGAAGGTCCCTGATCAACCAGAACAGATCTAGGATAGATGTAATGGGATTAAGGATATGTTCTACCATTGATCTCTACTAGTGAAATTACTGGAATTCTTCTTACTTCTGAGTAAATACGTATTGGATCCTCTGCATATCTCACATGATATGGCCCACATTGATGCTTACTAGATACTCTATTCATAAAGCTAGTAAATATGATGACTGGGTTCATCTTCATCTCCCTTTCTTCATCAATACTGTATTCATCTGTCCATGTCCATGTCCTTAGAATGTGAGCTCTTTTGGGGCAGATGAAATTTCATTTTGGTTTTATAGTGAACTTTCTTTTTATTACTGGTAATATCTGTTGTAAAGGCTGCAGCTTCCCCACACTCCTTCCTTCTCTGTACATTAATAGATTAAACTTTGAAAGCAACAATGTTACCACATTATTGCTTATAATCTCCAAATGTTTACCTTTACTTCCTGTGTAACATACAATGGAATAAGAAGAATTAAAGAATGTGATTATATAATTCACATTCAGTAAAATGTCAGCTCTAAGTTATAGAGTAACTTTTGCAGTTTTAAAAAATGTCTGTTATAATAAAAATGTGCTCTGTTCTTTGACTATTCTTTCATTAATAATCTCATGAACCTAACAGTTTCTCTCTTACAATATATTTAAATTCAATATAATCACTATGGTAACCTGAAATGAGTTTTACATTGGCTATTTCTTAGAATAACTTTTTCAAGTTTTGTATTCAGTACTTAGAATTTCAGTAACATTCCATTTAAAATAATTTGCAAAAATCATTTTCTGTCGGACATAAGTATGTACAATTGTCAGGTGAAATGTATCAACTTTTAATTTTATTACATGCAGCTAAATTAGTTGTAGATGCCAAGCAGCAGATATGGCCAAAGTACTTTATTTGTTGTCTATCCTACATGGTGCAAGTAGAAATCATATGCAAGCTTCCCTGAGACACTGAAACAGCTCTACTGGAGGTGTCTTGGTTAGATAAATATGAACACTGATTACACAATTATCTTCAAATATAGCTCAAACACTTAGCCACCATTCATTTCAGAAGAGAAATTCAACATGGTGGAAAAAGTGGAGCTTCACTCACATGATAGAATTTTTTCCTCTCTGTAGTCCAAAAAACTGTAGTCTCAGTTCTAACCCATGAAGCAGATTATGAGTGTGTTAAATTGTTAGGGGGTTGCAAAGGAAAATGGAAATTCCCACCTGTACTGCTGACTGAAGCAGTGCCATGATTATATATATCATTTTAATTCATGGCTTTTGAGTTTCTGAGGTCTTGTTTTCATTGCTTCTGAGGGAGTTCTAGCCATCTGGATAAAACTAAGATGAAACTGGGGGGAGAAGAAAATTTCTTATACATTTCTTGCCAGTTATCAATACAAATAGCCAAATGACTTTATGTATCTGGGAGGATAGGAGCTGCAAATCCTGCTCCTACCTCCCCCCCAGGTTTGTGAAAGCTAATATGCAAGAAATCTCGGCATTACTAACTAGATCATAAAACCTAAAGGTAACTTGTACTTGTTTAAAATTCTGTAGAGTTGTATGTTGAAAGGGGAATCACTGTTTCATAGGGATAAAGTTATTCTTTAGCTAACTGGATTAGTTAGCTTAGACCACATATATGACTTAATCATATATATGCAACTCTCATTAAAAAATAGCAGTTTTTCCTAGTGCTAATAAGAAAATTACAACTTATAGTCTGTCCAAAATTTACACAAGATAAAATAGATGGATATGATATGCAAGTGTCCTGTATTTCTGATAAATTGAAATATTTTGTAACAGTTCTATGATGTGCAGTAGGCAGCTAGCTAAGAATATGCTGTAGGTTAGCAGAGACCACAACCATTAATATCCCAGCTCACTGCAGCTCAGCCAGCATTCTTTCTGGGCATTATGGCATATTAATCATAGATTAATAAATAAGGAACAGTTACGATGAGAGAATAATCCAGCAGAAAAGATGAGGAGTTCTGTCTTGGACTATGAATTTGAAATTACAATGTAGCATCTGAACTAAGACAGTTGGAAGACAAAGGACTCATACAGAAGATTTGGGGATGTGGAAATAAAATAAAGGGGACAGCTTATAGTTAGAGACGACTAGATGATTTGCTGCTGTTTAATTTTATATACTGAAGGGGATACAATTTTAGGAAGGGAGGAAGAGCTATTATAAAACTGAAAATGTCCGCCTGATAACATGTTCCTTGCCATCTGAAATCCTTCAAGAATGACAATCTATTGTAAGTTTTGGTTATGTAAAACTACAGTTGTTGAATAGTTGTCACAAATGATTTTGCGAATTGTAATATACATATAGAAATGTGACAAGGCTGATGACATAAAGCTTCCACCTCTTAGAAAAAAATCACACAGGGTTGATGATTTTGAGATCCACCTCTCCTTCCTGCATTCTTGTATTTTGAGGTGGGCAGGCCTCAGTCAATCCAGCTCACGCCTGCTTGGGGCCAGGGACAGAGACTGAGATGTTGGTTGATCAAGTGGATGCATGATCTTCTTTCTTCTTTCCATGTCCACTAGCATGCTCTGTTTCCTTCCCCCTCATAAAAAGATCCTTGCTTGGAAGACAAGAATCTTGTTATAGTGAGTCGGAGAAGAAGAATTCAGGAACTTTCCACTCTAAGGACCTTATTCAGGGTGCATATTCCTCATCATTGGGGATCTCACACTTTTTAAAAAGGTGAGAACTGGATCCCCAGTGGAACTTAAGAAAGTTTTTCTGAATTCACAGCAGGAACTCCACCTTTTGTTCTAGTCTAGCCAGATGGCATCTTCCAGCCACAGGACTAATAATTCAAATGTGAAAATGCTGATCTAAAAAAATATGTAACATGTCTCTAAGATTAACAAAAGACTAGAGATGGCCAATATGGCACCATTTTTTAAAATGGTGACCCATGAAATCCGGGAAATTAGAGAGGGGTTGCTTTATGTTTGTTCTGGACAAGTTTAAAATGATGCAAATAATTTACATCTTACAATTTGATGGGGTTGGACCAATAACGTCTAACTGGGAAAGTGATCTTGGAATTGTCGTAAATTTCCAGTGAAAACAACCCAATGAACAGTAGTCATGAAATGAGCAAATATGTTGGCGATCATTAGGAAAGGAATTGAAAAAAGCTGCTAATAATGTGTTGTTGTTATTGTTAGTCGCGAAGTCGTGTCCAACCCATTGCAACCCCATGGACAACATTCATCCAGGCCCTCCTGTCCTCTACCATCCCCCGGAGTCCACTCAAGCTCACACCAACTGCTTCAGTGACTCCATCTAACCACCTCATCCTCTGCCGTCCCCTTCTTCTTTTGCCATCTATTGTTCCCGGCATTAGACTCTTCTCCAGGGAGTCCTTCCTTCTCATTAGGTGGCCAAAGTATTTGAGTTTCATCTTCAGGATCTGACCTTCTAAAGAGCAGTCAGGGTTGATCTCCTCTAGGACTGACCAGTTTGATTGCCTTGCTGTCCAAGGGACTCGCAGGAGTCTCCTCCAGTACCACAATTCAAAGGCCTCAATTCTTCGGCGCTCAGCCTTCCTTATGGTCCAACTTTCACAGCCATACATTGCAACTAGGAAAACCATAGCCTTGACTCTACACACTTTTGTTGGCAGCATAATGTCTCTGCTTTTTAGTATGCTATCTAGATTTGCCATAGCTTTTCTCCCCAGGAGCAAGCGTCTTTTAATTTCTCGGCTGCAGTTCCCATCTGTGGTGATCTTGGAGCCCAGGAAAATAAAATCTGTCACTACCTCCATTTCTTCCCCATCTATTTGCCAGGAAGTGAGACGACCGGATGCCATGATCTTAGTTTTCTTAATGTTGAGTTTGTAATATGTGCTTTTTACCATATTTGGAATAATATGTACAGTTCTGGTCTCTACACTTTAAAAAAGTGGGAGTGTCAGAAGTACATACCTGAATCTGAGTCAACAAAAATCATATTTTTAAAAGCTTAGCTTTGTCTGTTAGGAATGTTTTTCCATATGCAAAGGCATCAGGCAAGAGTGTACTTTAACTCCCTGTATGTTCAACCGGTATGCAAAACTTCTAATAAGGAAAGCTGGATTGGAATCGCAGGACTATTTTAATATGCAGATAATACCATATAACTGGCAGAAAGCTGCAGTGAATTGGAGCAACTCTTAAGGAAAGTGAAAGAAGAAAGTACAAAAGCAGGACTGCAACTCAGTATTAAGAAAGCAAAAATGAGAATGATGGAAGAATTACAGAACTTTACTGTTAACAATGAAGAAATCAAAATTATGAAAGATTTCACATACCTTATTAATGTTGTCAATTTAAATAAAGACTAGAGCCACAAAATTCAAAGACAGACTTGGAAAGCCAACAGTGAAAGGTGCTTTCACTGGAAACCAAACCAAGTTCATCTACACTATTGTATTCCCTATCATTATGCATAGATACAAAAGCTGGTCAGTGAAGAAAACTGATTGGAAGAAAATTAATTCAAAACATTCTGGAGGAGAGTTTTCTGAATAAAGTATACTGACAGAATGATAAACAGTGGGTCCAAGATCAAATCAAACAGAACATTCCTTAGAAGCAAGAATGGCAAAACTGAGGTTTATTTATTTATTTTATTTATTAAAACATTTTTATGCCGCCCCAT